>NC_049985.1:20229548-20310154 GCF_000003815.2 Branchiostoma floridae | reverse complement strand
AAAACATGCAGATCAGAAAACTTGCGGTCAGGTTCATGGGCAATCCTCAATGGAGTTCCAAGTGCGCTATCGGCTGCGCAGCAGAAGTATAATTTGTTCACATAAGAAAACTTAAAGTTAGACGTAAAAACAACAAGTATAACTTAACTTGTGAGTTTTAAGGCCGCAACATGTCAAAAACGGCAGAAATTTGCGAGGTAAGCAACACTCAGAACGTGGCGGTCACAGGCAGTTTGCCCTGGTATGTCGAAGCCTTTCACATCGCTGGCTTCCAGACGTCACACAGATCTTGCAAGCAGTTGCGATATTTTACTAGATTTGGTGAGTTCACTAATGGCCGCCAATGTCTCAATTTATTTAAGGATTAAGATGATTTACAAGAAAAATATGTAGTAGTTTTTTTGCAACCCCAAGAATCAGTTCTCCATGTTACGGTTTAACAGGACTACGGTTTAAAACGAACATCCATTTAATGTAAATGGTGGCTGGGGCATCCTTCCTTCTTATTTTCATAAGAAAGATTATCTAGTACAAGGTAGGTTTTGACATTGTCAACATTCCAATCAAAGTTCGTACAAAGCACTATTGCAGGAGTTTATAGAAGGACTGAAATGAGACCTTGAAAAAAGTTTTTAATGAGATTATTGTATGCCAAAGGGCTCATGAATATTTTTTGTTCCATTTATGAGTTGTAGACATCTGGTTAAACTAGGATCATGTAAACTAGGATTGCAGCCATGATTTGTGTCTTGTGTCAGGTGTGCACGTCAACAAAGGCCGCCATGTTTCTTTTTATCTTCCGTTGGCTGGTTGTACATTTCTACAGTAAAATTAGTTGGGGAGGAGATGACTTAACGAAGAGAAGGTCTTAGTGAACAACACAAAGATAATGATCTCACAAATGTAAATATATTATACTGTAGATGTAAGTTGTATAGAAAGCTATTTTAGGGAATTTGGGCATTTTTGTTTCGAGACTTACTCTACTCGGTCCGTTCTGTTCAGCCTTTGAATAGGCAAGGACAATGTGCTATTATTTTAAAGGTTACAAAAGAAAAAAGACTTATCTTAGCAAGCATATGTTATGTTATGAAATATGACAACATGGTCCAAGAAAAATTCAAATTTTAAAACTTTTTATAATATGAAATGTGTTGCCAATGAAAGACATTGCCAATGTCAGGTGCATAAGTAATGAGGTCAATGCGTGGACAGTGTTCTTGCCAGGCCTTTTCAGCATAAGTGGCCCCTATATCCCCTATGCTGTGATTTGCGCCTATACGCTGTGATTTGGGCCACTTTGCTGCGTGAGAAAGGGATTTTTCTGTTACTTTCTAACCAAGGTAAAAAAAATGCTTTATTTCACTCTATTTGACCCTCAAAACGCAGGTAATAGTGTTTTTGAGGGTTATGATTAAAAAAAATTCAGGGGGCAGATTCCCCCAGACCTTGTGCAATGCTCACACCTGTATTGTGCACCACATTGGCTTTGCTGCAATTAGATGCCTTTCGGTGGGAAAAAATCCTGGTGAGAACACTGCCGGAAAAAAGGACCTCAAACCTGCTAGGAATGTTCCAAGTCAAATGTGGGCTTGTGTAGCTTGGGACAGCTTCGAAAGATCAATGAAATTAAAGTTTTAATATTTTTAACGACACATCACACGCTGTTAGCAATATGCTTTATACTAGTATACACTAGTACCTTAATGTACGTAACCCTAAGAATATCTAGGGGCACCAGTGCACTAATGTTTGGTGCACAAAGGTGCATGTACATGCGCCTGGTATTCCTAGCCTACAAATCAAGGAGTGTTGTTCACATTTATTTGCATGAAATGCTTCTCTAGATATGCTGTATCTAGTTAGCATGTTTAAAATATGACCATTTGCTGGCTTTGAAGAGCTGCTTCTAGAGGACAAAAAGGACTCGTATTCAAGCTGATGATACTGTCTGACAGTTCTGTTCAACTTGTGTTTTCTCCCAACTGCAGGCCCCTGCCCAAGTGCCACCACAAGGTGTGACAGCACCAACAGCAGACCCAGAGAAACGCAAGCTCATTCAGCAACAACTGGTTCTCCTTTTGCACGCGCACAAGTGCCAGCGACGGGAACAGTCGGCTGTGAATGGCGAAGTGCGGACCTGCCAACTTCCCCACTGTCGGACCATGAAGAATGTCCTGACTCACATGACTCACTGCCAGGCAGGGAAGAACTGCCAAGGTATTGAAAAGTCATTGATTTTTGCTTGGAGGAAAAAGTGGGTTCTGCAGTGTGTTTGCCTTTGAAACAATACGGTGGTACAGCAATACAATGCACAAAACTACATTTGATTTTGATAAAGAGAACAGTAGGCCGCAATAACATTCGATATGGCTGTTCTGGGCTGGGTGATAATTTTCTGTATCACACAGGCTTCCATCCCAGGGTTTAGTTGAAGGTAAACATCACCATGCATAAATTATGCAAATTAGTAGGTAATTTGCATAAAATCTATTTCATGGAGGTATGAGGTCGCTGAACTCCAATTTAATAGCCCTCTTTTGTCTAGTAATAAGTTTAAGTTCTTTTTTGTTCTTGTAACAGAACAATTTTAGTTGGAAGAAGAAATCCTATTACAGAGCAAGTGCTTGTAAGTTGCATAGCTGAACAGGTTCTGCAAGTTTTCTTCAGCAGTTGAGGTTAGCAAAGCATAAATGTTTTTGCATGTATGGATTTAACAATATGATAGTATTTTCATTTAAATGTGGTCTTTTTTGCACTATTGAGATGATTGAAACGTTCTTTCTTTTGTAGTGGCACATTGCGCATCATCCAGACAAATCATCTCCCATTGGAAGAATTGTACAAGAAGCGACTGTCCTGTTTGTCTACCACTCAAAAATGTATCCAGTAGAAAGGAAGTGCAGGCCAGCATGGGTAAGTTGAAAAAATTGTGTTTTTACATTTCTACAGTATTCAAGAATGCTGGCTAGTTACCATCAGCATGACTATATTTCAGCTATACCACAGATAGTCTGCAACATGTATGAATGTATGAAATGAACCATTTGTATAGGGAGTCCATTCATGCACAGGGACCTATTTTCTCAATTTAATTTTGGACTGGATTGCCAATACAAAAAATGATGTTTTCAGTGGGAGTGTTTCTGGACTGATCTTAACGTGCACATCGCGCCTTTATGTTGAAGATATTACAATGAAGGAAGTGTCTATATGCATTGGTAGGGTCTGCACGTGTTAAATGAGTTTATTGAAACCTTGCGTAATAATAGTTATGTATTGTTTGATATCTTGTGAACGATTGGCCATGTAGTGTGCACATCGCCCCTCATTTATGACTGAAATATTCTCAATGAAAGGAATGTCTGTACATATCTGTACATATGGAAAATGCATGGGCTTATCCAAACACACCCCGTGTAATTCACTACAAGTGAAATTCTGCAAAAAGGTTGCTGATTATGAATTGACCAATACATTATCTATTGGAAAAGAGCACTCCTTTTTGGAGTACCCCTTCAAAAGTTAACATTTTATGAAGATAAATTTGCATAATATATATATGAGCATTTGGTAGCATGTGAATGAGGAAGTCATCAGAGTGAAAAGTGCATTGTTGTTGGTTCCCAGGGCTGACTGCACAGCTCCCCCAGCTGACCCACACACAGACGTCGTCAGCGACCGGCCTGCCCGGCGTGCCGCAGCAACCCCAGCCTCCGCCGCAGCCGGCCGGGCCCCAGCCGCAGCCACAGCCGCAGCAGCAACAGATCGACCACACTTCCATGCAGCGTGCCTATGCTGCTCTAGGACTGCCATATAATCAGAACAATCCACCCAACAGAGCCAGAAGTATGTCTCAGGACTTTTTTATTACTGTAAAATCTATATTGGCATGGATTAATTTAAAAGGAGAAGATTTAAGTTTCAAACAATGTTGCGACGCAAAAACACATTTGCAATGTCATGGGTCCGCAGTGAAAATTTCAGATTTTCAGTAATCTTGACATAACTTAAGATAGCATAGGAAGCGAGATTTCCAGTAGATATCCACTAAATAGTGTAAGAGCTAGCCTGCTGTTATCATGATGGATGGTGGACTGTTCTATCCACAGGTATGCAGCTGGGCCAGCAGCAGGGTCTGGGGCCAGGTGGACCAGGGAACCTGAACGGTGGGCCATCACTGGGAGCGGAGCTGAGTGCCATGCAGAGGCAGCAGACGTACGTTTGACTACACCAGTCATATTTTCTTAAGTCTTGTGTTACTGTTACTAGGTCACACCAATTTTATATGTTGCTTCTCTGAATCAGTGATCCCACTTTCTCCAATTTGAACAATTGGCCACATCTCCCATTCGCAACAAAAGTTCCCTCTTCCCCCCATCTCCAAAATTAACAATTTTTCACCAGGTATGTGCTTACTTTGGACTAAGAATTTTTTAACATATTAGGCTACTGTTAACAAAGTTTTTCTCTACAGAAGGTTTTCTTCCAAAATTTCCCCATTATTTTTACACCTAATTCACTAATTTTCCAACAGGCATCATACATGTGCTCCCACCCAAACATCTTTTCACACATAAATTTTCAGTCCAGACAAAGAAAATCAGCATCCCAACAAACAACTCAATAAGTTACCAGCACTGTCACTCTTGTGCTCCCATAGTCAGCTTGTTTTTCTCTGCCTTAAAAGGGCATAAGGCACAAATGACATCAAAGTTACATTCTCTGAAATTACATTTAACCTAAAAAGTCATTCAAAGCATGGGGCTTCTTTAAGCAAGGTCCCACTCATTTACTCTAAGAAGACCTGATGATTGAGGAATACCTTGAATATGGTTTCATTTTAGTCAATAATGGTCCTGCTGTCTTTTTGATTTAATTGCATGGGCTAACATGCCATCTTTGTTGTCTTTTTTGTTTCTCTTTGTATTCATTGGCAGCTCCCTTTTTCACAGTCTGGACTCCTCTGGCAATGTGACCATCCAGCAGCAGCCGCCTAAGAGAGTCCAGCCATGGCACCAACATGTCACACAGGACCTGAGAAACCACCTTGTGCATAAGTTGTAAGTCACGTTTAACCAGATGTGTTATAGACACCTGCAATGGTAGTTTTAGTCTTGTAGGTATCAAAGTAGAATATGGCTGAATGTTTCACAAATACTCCTCAGCCCAAGCATGGCTTGTTCCAAAGCACCTCTTTTATCATTTACAATACTTTTTGTGGTTAGTGTACAAAGCAGACATGTCATCATTTGTAGAATGATTAGAATATTTGGAAAATGGAAAGGGAACTAGAAAGGCTGAGATTTGCTTGAGAGTAACTACAGCAAGAAAGAAAGAAGAAGAAGCAGAAACATTACTATTTCAATATATTTCACCATGCCTGAAAATAAAAACTGTTGACGATTGCAAAAATAAGAGGCAACAACAGCATTCAAATTCTAGGACAGGGAAATGGAATGGCTTCATCCCATGTGAATTTTTTTATGAACGGTTATGTGACCTGATGACAGGATCACCTGTGTGTCACCTTTAGAAACTTGATGTTATTTACCAAGGGGACAGGACTGGTGCAAATCAGCAATCTCCCCGCCCCAGAAATTTTTCGATGGCCCTCCCCAAAATTTTTCCATTGCTTTTCCATCATACACATTCTTTCTAATAAAATGATATAACAATAGCAGTAATAGTTTACTAACCAATTAGGCATGCTGGAGTCCTGCTGGGGCATATCTCTGTGAAATTCGGCGTCTCTCCCAAAGTTTGATAACATGGACATTTTTTTAATGACATGTATACAAACATGTAGCACTTGATGATGTTACACTCGTACTGCAACGGTAATAAGACCTACCTTGTATGATATCACTTCTCTGATCTACAAAAAAATTGTTGATTTTCTTCCACTGATTTTTATCAGGTCTGTTTCTTTTGGACCAGTCCAACAACAACAAAAAACAGTTTTGTACCATCCCTACTAGTCCAAAAACACTTCCACTCAAAACATGAGCCTTTGTATAGTCAACCCAGTCCTACATTGAATATTAGAAATTGTCCCCTGTGCCTGAATCAGCATTATCATTGTTGCCTTTGTTTGCTGAGGTGGGCCTCTTTCAGATTACACATTTTTGGGATAATATATCATGCATTTGTCAAAAGTATAAATAGCATCTTGTTTCCACAGGTCTTTGGCATTCCTGTACCAAGTTTCAGATCATTTGATTTAATCAGGCTAGCTCATTTGTCCTGTCATCTAGTTGAACTAGCCAGGTGCACCTGAAGCCTTCAAAATGCCAGGTGGTGGGTTCACTGACCTGTAGGTCAAAACCCCCAAAATACACATATTGGTAGTTGATTTGGGACATAAGAGTACTAAATTGCTATATTGGTGTCATGTGATAACATCAGACCTCCTGATATCCCTCTCCCTTTGGCCTCAGTAATGCACCATTTGTTAGGATACTTCATGCATGCATAATGCACACCTGTAATGTGTGTTTGATGGCAGAGTTTGTTATTGATACAATGAATATGACGATGCTAAACAAAAGTAACTGTGACCATGAATGTGGAAGTCGGTGGCTGCAAACGTTTGCATGGCTTGTCAATGGTAAATAAAGAAATATATTAATTCTGTGTGACTACTTTCATCTCAATGTCTGTAGTTGCTATTGTAAAATTTTGAAAAAATACCCTTATTCTATTTTCCATGTGGGAAATCAGGAGGGCCGGTGATTATGAGTTGTGTTGAGAAGTTGTTACTGTTTCCTTCTACAGAGTACAAGCCCTCTTTTCTTCCTTCTGCAGAGTCCAGGCTATCTTCCCTACCCCTGACCCCGCTGCGCTCAAGGACAGGCGGATGGGCAATCTCGTCGCGTACGCAAGAAAAGTGGAGGGCGACATGTATGAAACGGCCAACAGCCGGGTACGGAGTCCAAATATCACTTCTGCAAAACTGCGTGTTGGTCATTTTCTGAATGGTGTACAAAGTGACCTTGGTACTTACTCATCACTATTGTGTCTTCAGGAGGAATATTATCATCTACTAGCAGAGAAGATCTACAAGATTCAGAAGGAGTTGGAAGAGAAGCGACATCGGCGGCTGCAGGAACAACAGCTCCGGGGCACAGGTCCGGCACAGGCTGCTGCTGCCATGGTGCCAGGAGCTGCTCCAGGCATTCAAGCTGCACCCAGGCCTCAAGGTGAACTTCTGTCACCTTTCTGTATATGCTACGTATACTTAGCATATTTCAGGAATCAAGATGTGAACATTTATATATGGTTGAAATGTGTAGTAACACTTCTGCTTGCTATGTTCCAATCCAATTGCGATGAAAACCCTATCCTCTTTCTTCTTAACACATGCAGTTGACTTAGCAACAGGGATTGCTGCCAATCTGGCTGCAATAGGGCCCAATCAGCAGACCCAAGGAACACCACAGCCGTTCCTACCCAACACACCGCAGCAGGGCCAACAGTCCGGCTTCCCCAGCGGGAATGTGTCGCTCAACACCAGCATGAGCAGCCTGCTGCCCAACGTCCAGAACATGACGGCACAACAACAACAACAACAAGCCACGTCTCTGGGACAGGTACTGGCTGCTGTACGTGACATCTCCAAGAAGGTACATCCTACGCTCCTTGACGCCTGCGCTTTACAGTGCTTACCGCCATGGTGGTCAGCGCCTGTTGTAGCACAGATGGTAGGAGCGTAGGTACAGTATGACAGTAGACACAACTTCAGCAATGGAGGCTGCCTTGTTAGATGTCATAAAGTGATGTGTTAGCCAAGTAAAAAGGATGCGTCTTGAAATTTTGAAAACTGTAGCTGTATGGTGTAGATTGTTAGATGTACACAAGGTAGAACATCTGTGAAGAATGGCTATTTTTGTGTTTCCCCTTCCATAGTTACTGCCAGCATCAGGCCCTAGTCCACAGCCCATCAACAGGCCAACACCTCCTGTCCAGCAGCCAACACCCACACAGCCACAGATGGAGCAGTCCAACAAGGTAAGACAATACAGCTTGCTGTTCAGATGGAAAAATGACCCATTACGACTAGAAAATTCTAGCTGGAAAAATAGTAGAAATTGGCCAAATAGACAAGATACCAGTTAAGTCTGCCAGCTGGGAAATACACTTCTGTGGCACAGGTCTGGCAGGAAGACAAGAAAGTGTATTCAGCCTGCAGAGTCCTCTGGCATGTTTGTCTGTTTTGTTAATTTTTACTATTTTTCCAGAGACCTATGGAGCCTGTTAGAGGGTAGTAAGAGGTCACTTAGAAAATAAAATCTTAACTGATGTCTGTTTTGTTGCAGATGGGCCAGCAAGGACCACAGCCAACTGCTCCAATGCAGCAGCAGCAGCAACAACAACAACAACAACAGCAGCAAGGGATACAGCCAGGTCAGCAGACAACTCCTCATCAGACTCCGCCTCGTCCTGGGTCAGCCACACCCACCTCTCAGCCCCAACCAGTGCAGACTGTCGCTCCACCTGCACCTCTGGACGAAAACCAGCAGGCCCCACCTAACGTGGTGGCTCCGCCCGGCACCACAATTCCAACCACTGTGGCGAGCAGTACCGTGACATCGGCGGCCACCACCACGACCATGACAACCACGTCACAGGTAGGAGATGGGGTCCAGCCGATGGAGACCTCCCAGTCAGCCGTCACTGTTAAACAGGAGGCTGCACCGCGAGTACTTGCTCAGCAACAACCGTCAGAACAACAGCAGGTAGGCTTTCCATGCCCAACTCATGCTGACATTTGCTTTCAAACCTGGGCCGTTACAGATTCTGTCGCTTGATGATGTAGTTTAAGTCGGCCCTGAGTAAAGGTCATCAAACCTTTGCAAAAAAACACCCAGGTACACTTTAAGAATTAAGGATGACCCAGCTTTGCTGCAAAGTCTAGTGGCGAGTTTCTTTCCACTCTAGGCTTAAAATGCGTTTAATTGTGGCCCATCCAAGAGACATGGACTTAACCTGTTTAATACTTGGGTTTGCTTACACATGATACATTGTTTCAGGCTGACATAAAGACAGAAGTGAAGACAGAGCAGGTGATGGGGACTGCCTCCTGTAAGGATGGTTCAGGTGCAGGAGTGAAGACAGAGGCTAAATCTCCTGGCGGCATGTCGATAAAACAGGACACACAGTCGCCCAGTCCAGCTGCAGTCCAGCAGGACTCTGGAGATGGCCCACCCAAACCTCCTCTCATCAGAAGACCCAACCCTAATAAAGACTTTCCAAACAAGAAAGGTTGGTAAAGCATGTGTATTGCTGTTTAGCCTGGGTACCATGCGGGTAGTACATCGCTCCTATGTTCACTTCTGCTATCCGTTTGCGGAACTGTAGATTCAAATCTTTTGGTGGTGATGTCAATCAATGAGCAAATTAAGGAATGGGTTCGGAGCGCTCATTCCATGACAGCAGGCTCTCCCGCAAGCATGAGTGTGTTTCGAGTGTTAAAAGACCTGTTCAAACGACCAATCAGTGCCCTGGTCCAAAATTTGGACAATTCCAGATGTCTGTGATGTCAAGGTTCCCAGACGGAATAGCAGAGAAGCTGTTTATAGACTAAGTATATGATAAATGTCGGCACGAATCGCTTTCCAGATGGTACCCAGGCTCCATTGCTGGTGCACAAATATGTTGTTTCTACACACTTACACTTCTGTATTATTATGGAGACCTACCCTCTGTTCAAATTTCTTACCTTTAAATTGGTTCATGGGTTGTACTCATTGTTTAATCTGAAATCTTTATTAAAATACCATATCGCAGACTTTAAATCAAGTCTGAATTGTGATGGTAATTTACATGTACTCCTCCAGGGAGAATTGCACAAAGAGTTACGTACAGTAATTTAAGAAGATACATGGTTTAAAATCGTAATTGCTGACAAACAATATTTACAAAATATCAAGGACCTTTAGTTTTATATCACTAGGACCAAGACAAGTGTTCAGCTGTTATGTACAGGCTAGACATTCACGAATAGTCGACATAATTAGGGGGACTGTTTCGAAGGTCATTCTGAGTTATTTAACAGTTCAGTCAGAAAGGGAATGGCAGAGTCTTTGTGTCTGTTGGTGCGACAGATCGGCGTGTCCAACTTGTTGTTTAATATCTAACCTTACATAGAGTGCCGTTACTACTGGCTTGTACTCAAGGTATGTTTAGTTCATGGCTGAAACAGTCCAGTAGTACAGTAGGAATGCATTGGCAATACATATTTTGTGGTAGAGAGGTCAATGCCAAAACAAAGCTGCTGCAAACTGTTTGACTCTCACCCCCTTACTCATGACCATTTTGTGAAAAGTGGCATTCAGACTGATTTTGAGCTTCATTCCCCATGAGTGTGTTGGTATCCAAGCCACCATGTTGTGTTTTGTGCAGTGTTTAAGCCAGATAGACTGATTTTGAGCTTCATTACCCATGAGTGTGTTGGTGTCCAAGCCACCATGTTGTGTGTTATGCAGTGTTTAAGCCAGATAGACTGATTTTGAGTTCATTCCCCATGAGTGTGTTGGTATCCAAGCCACCATGTTGTGTGTTATGCAGTGTTTAAGCCAGATAGACTGATTTTGAGTTCATTCCCCATGAGTGTGTTGGTATCCAAGCCACCATGTTGTGTGTTATGCAGTGTTTAAGCCAGATAGACTGATTTTGAGTTCATTCCCCATGAGTGTGTTGGTATCCAAGCCACCATGTTGTGTTTTGTGCAGTGTTTAAGCCAGATAGACTGATTTTGAGCTTCATTACCCATGAGTGTGTTGGTATCCAAGCCACCATGTTGTGTTTTGTGCAGTGTTTAAGCCAGATAGACTGATTTTGAGTTCATTCCCCATGAGTGTGTTGGTATCCAAGCCACCATGTTGTGTGTTGTGCAGTGTTTAAGCCAGATAGACTGATTTTGAGCTTCATTCCCCATGAGTGTGTTGGTATCCAAGCCACCATGTTGTGTGTTATGCAGTGTTTAAGCCAGATAGACTGATTTTGAGTTCATTCCCCATGAGTGTGTTGGTATCCAAGCCACCATGTTGTGTGTTGTGCAGTGTTTAAGCCAGATAGACTGATTTTGAGCTTCATTCCCCATGAGTGTGTTGGTATCCAAGCCACCATGTTGTGTGTTATGCAGTGTTTAAGCCAGATAGACTGATTTTGAGCTTCATTCCCCATGAGTGTGTTGGTATCCAAGCCACCATGTTGTGTTTTGTGCAGTGTTTAAGCCAGATAGACTGATTTTGAGCTTCATTCCCCATGAGTGTGTTGGTATCCAAGCCACCATGTTGTGTGTTGTGCAGTGTTTAAGCCAGATGAGCTGCGCCAGGCCCTGATGCCCACCCTGGAGAAGCTGTACCGACAGGACCCGGAGTCCCTTCCCTTCAGGCAGCCTGTGGATCCCAAGCTGCTGGGCATCCCTGTAAGTCAGGGGTTGCGAGTTCCTAAGGTTTGGTCCCCATTTTTGCATGAACGACTGCAGGTCATTTGTCTGTCCCCAGCCATGTCATGGTGAGAAATAACCAACTGTTCCTGGTAACTAATATGTAAGTCTTGTTTAAGTACTAATCTTCTTAATCTTGTCTTCAATAATCTGCAAAGACCTGCAGCCTGAAAAAAAGTGTTTAAATAAAGAACATCCAGCAATATTATATTTGTTGTTCTAATCGTCATGTGTGTGTGAATGTACTGAACATGATAAATATTAACTTAACCTAGCAGGAGTCTCACTTTGTTCTAGTCAATATTGGCATTTAAAAAAAAAATCTATGACTGGTTATCTTTGGTGACATGCCCACTGAAAGACAGTCCACAAAAGAAAGAAAATGATTTCAGACTCCTTTGTCACCTTGATATCATTCTTGGAAAAAATGCATTTTTAAGATTATGTGCTACTTTGAACTTTGTGAAGTGAAGTTTTTTGAGTTGTGAAATTTTCTCTCCTAATACAGGACTACTTTGACATTGTGAAACACCCTATGGACCTTTCTACCATCAAGAGAAAACTGGACACAGGGCAGTACAAGGACCCCTGGGAATACTGTGATGATGTATGGCTGATGTTTGACAATGCCTGGCTGTACAACCGCAAAACTTCCAGGGTTTACAAGTACTGCTCTAAGGTATATGTTCTGGCACTACACCTAATCTGATATTGACATACGGGTAAAATATTTGTAAAGCATTCTGTCATGAAAAATGCAACATTTCCGCATGCTTTAGGGTATGTTTAAAGATAGGCTTTGTGCTAAGAGACCAAAGAAATGATATTGAGTCTTACTTTGGCCATATTAGTTCGTGATAGACTAAAGGCTACAACAGGAGCCACAAAGTCAACGTACCACCTGGCCTGGTGAACATTTCAGAAAATACTTCTTAATGCATGGATGAATGCAAACATATATGTAGTAAAAAGACTTTCTTTAACTGATGGTGCCAAAATTTGAATGTTGTAGGGCAGACACAATGGCCTGAATCAGAAAACTAGCAAATTCGAGGAACCAAGGAATCAAATTTGTGTGGACTTAGTATACAGTAATGATGTGAATTAAGTTAACTGCATTTCTCCAACCATAATAAGCGATGAGTTGTTGTATGCAATGACTTAACTTGTGTCTTTGTATCTCCAGCTTGCTGAGGTTTTTGAGCAGGAGATTGACCCTGTGATGGCCAACCTTGGCTTCTGTTGTGGAAGGAAGGTACGAAAAGCACATTGAAAACATCAGATCTCATCTTGTTATTACATGTATATTATCATACGTAAAACCACAAAATCTTTCCAGTGCTGTTGGATAAGAGTAGAGGGGAAAGGGTTATCTATTGGTTCTCGGAAAAAGTTACTAGAGAAAACGGGTTAAAATAAGACATCTATGTGCAGTTCAGTCTAAAAGAAGGGTGTCTTCTTCAACATTTTTTGTACAGGCTTGGTATTTCCAACATGCAAAAGTGACTTATATCTAGACTTAAAATCTCCCATGTCATCAAAATTGCAAGTTCGGAATATTTTTAGGAGCGTATTTTGAAGAGTTACAATGCAAATTGCAAGTTGCATGCTCTTATTTTGAATCATGGTGCAGTAGTGCATGTAATATATTGGAAACACATATTTGGAGTGTCATGAATTTTCATTTGGGAGACTAATTTAAAAAACCTAAAAATATCTAGATCTTACAACTTTGTGTTTTCTTACAGTATGTGTTCCAACCACAAGCTCTCTATTGCTATGGCAAATCGGTGTGTACTATTCCATGGGGAGCCAGGTACTGGACATATGAGAACCGGTAAGTGGGGCAAGCACAAATATGAACATGGGCTTTGAAAAGGGGATTTTGATCTGACAGTGCAAAGCAATACAAGTTGAAGACTATATTTTCATTTTATTAGCACTACAGATAGTTTAGATAAATAATCATGCATGCATAGCAGTGAGGTGTTATCTTTTGAAAATCTTTTGAACTGAGAGTGTCAAAAATTGGTTACCAAATGAATTTTGTAACAAAATGAATTACATTTGTTGATTAGAATAATTTGAATTTGTTCCATCTTTCAACATGTGGCATTAATGATTATGATGAACACTAATTTCTGTTACAAATCACAGGGCACCCAAAATTGGAGTTGTGCACCCAATTATTTCATATTCTTGACATCTAAGTGTTGGAAAGATAATAAAAATGTATGTCATGGTACTTGTTTAAGAATTTGATAGCTTGTAACTAAGTTTTATTAGTTGGTTATTACTCGAATTTAAGTGGTGCATAATTTTTTAAGCTGGGTGCACCTAATCGCAAAAATGAATTTCGAGCCCTGAATCAGGAAGAATATTAGATATAATTGCGTGATACCCATGCCTACTTGTGGCTTGTTGCTCCTGTGTGGCTCTGTTGCTGTGCTTTTGCATTTCCTTTGAAGCTCCTTGATGTTTTCATTTTTCCTTTGGTGCAAATATGTGAGATATTGTCAGCTGCATGTTTGTAACATCCCTGTTGGTACAGTACATGTTGGCATGATACTGCAGTGCATTCTCTAGATGTATTGTATTTTCTCGATTATATTACTCATCCCAATTGAAGTAGGCAACCCTGATGTGGGGCAAGTTCCAGACAAATTTGCTTGAACACATTTTGACCTGGATAATTTTCTTAAATCAATGAAATCTATACAATGGCCTTGTCTAGTTTTAAGAATGCACATGTTTTCCCTGCCGGCTTCGCCTCTTCAACCATGAGGATTGCCTGTGTATATCTATAAGCATACCCCAGGAACATACTACTTCTTACTACTTGGGTAGTAGCAAGGGTTACACATATTAAGTGTAAATCTTCTATATAGCTGAGACCTTCATTCAAATCACCCCCTCCACCCAACATGAATATTTTTTACTATATGGAGAAAACAATCACTCACAAGAAACATTTACAATGTCCCAATGACCTACGAACACCAGCACCAGCAACATGTTGCAAACATGCAGAAGATGGCAACACTATGACAGCCAAAAACATTATCTTCACAGGCTTAGAATTGACACTGCACAGACTCAGGCACATATGTGATTGTTACATATCGCATGTGCTGGTTAGGTAACCAGATCTAGATCAAATTGAGTTTCTAAAGGGTTAACCCAGTGTGGTCAGATGTCATGTGCATGGTGATGCCGCAAGGTCGAGGGCTTGGAATTAGGTGACCTGTCACTCAGTTTTATGTATTATATGATTCTTGTTCGAAGGAAGCGTATTCTGTTATTCAAGTACCATATTATTTTCACGTAATTATTTATTTTATGGATCTTTTTGATACTGTTCCAAGCTACACATGCCCGTGTGGTACTGGCTTCCTTGCAGACTTGAGGTGCTGTTCCAAATTTTCCTGGTGTTGGCCTCAAAGAAATAACACCCCCAACTTTTGCAACACGTTTTGGATTTTTACAAAGGAAAAGAAAAATGCTTACTTAATTCAAGAAAAGACTGTAACTGAGCTTGCGATTTGAATGCTAAGTTATGTTGTGACTGTCATGCATGTGAGTTTGTGCCTAAGCTTGCATTCTTGGCTAATTCTGTTTCTTCCCCGCTTGTCTTGTGGTCCTGTTTGCCCCCTCTGTGTGAACCCCTCCCCTCGGTGTGCTGTGTTGGCCTGGTAGTAACCCCACTGCTGGCCTTCTGTCTGACAGGTACCACTACTGTCAGAAATGTTTTGGTGAGATCGGCGGAGACACTGTCACACTGGGGGATGACCCAAGCCAGGCTCAGAGGTAAGCATTGTAAACAACAGTACATCCTACTAATTCCAATTGTCCTATTTCACAGCAAAAACTTGAAATACAGGTAGTTTGTATACTGCTGTTTCAACAGCCTGTCTTCCTCAGGGCACAATTAAGTGCAGTAAACATGCTACACAACTTTACTATATTTCCATATATTATATGCATAAGATTACAGTTGGACAAGGAGATATGTCCTTGAAAAACACATACAGCTGCTGTAGAAAGGCCACATTTGCTTACTCTGCAAGCAGAGGTTAAGCTCCGCCTGTTTTTTAAGGCGTTTTATTGGCTTTTTATTTTTCTTTGTCTCATGGCCAAACCTCTGCTGGCACATCAATTCCTCTTAAACCTAATCACTTCAACGCAATATAGCTGTCTCACACATACATGCTAAGGGGACCGTCCCGGTGTGAGTGGATCAAACCATTCCAGCTAAATAGGGTAGGGCTACCGAGCAGCCTCGTAACCCCTGCTTCGCCTATTGAGTCAGTCAAATTTGCTGAAGCTCGATGTTTCTGACTTAGGGACAAGAGATGCTACTACAATGAGCGTAGTTCAGGGCCTAGAATTTTTGCACTGAGCAAACTCGTTAAAAAAGTGTGCATGGTGCAGCCAAGGATTTCCCTCCTCAGTGGTGTGTCAGAGTTTCTCGATCTGCTGGCCCAAGTCTAACGGTTGCCGGGTCACCACCAGCATCCTGTTCTTGCATGTGTCATACTGTTGGAATAACTGTACTTTCTTCGTTTTGTAAGAAGAGCTCAGCGTGCAGCCAAAAACGTCAGGGGTTTCCCTACGCGACAAAGCCATTTTGGTTGCCGTGTTAAGACACTTTCGTAGGTTTTGCCACGGGCTGAAGGCACGGTGCTATACTATCAAATTCTGCCCAACCCATCCCTAGAACCTAATAATTCTCATCTTCCTTGCTGCGGAAATGTAACGTTGTAATGAGAAAGTATGGCTGATATCAAAACACATAGAATATATGCACAGCCTTGTTTGGACATACATTTTTCTTTAATAAGCTTGTTTTGTCTCCACAGCACAATACCCAAGAGCTCCTTTGAAGAAAAGAAGAATGATGTCCTGGATCTTGAACCGTAAGTGGGGAAACTTAGCAATTAGCATGACAATGTACCATTGCATTGTAGCAATCCCTCTTGTGGTCAACCATTGATATAACTGTTCAAAACAACATGACATAGAATAACATAAACAAAACGATATATATACAGATCATCACAGAAGGGTAATAAAAGATATTCTTTGCAGCCTTCTGTACTCATCTGGTGCTCACATTACAAAGGCAAAGAACTAAGAAAAATTGCAAAGGAGAGCAGGTTCATTCTAATCATATCATTGATCCATTACCATTTGTATCTTTGTTAATCCCACCTTAAGTAAAATGAGTAGCATGTGATGAGAAAAACGTCCCTTTCCGCAGGTTCGTGGAGTGTACAGAATGTGGTCGGAAGATGCATCAAATTTGCGTCACGTATCATGAGAACATCTGGCCACAGGGGTGAGTACATGTCTACATCTGACACTCATCTTGGTGTGTGGGCATGATATTGTTCCTACTCTTCTAATCAGCATAATGTATACCTTCATATTCCCAAGTAAAATATATGTGATGTGGAGAAGTAAATTAAGAATGGCACATGGTGGATCTCATATCACCAGTGGCCCAACACATTGCAAAATGCATCAGAAGTTAAGAAATTATGTCCCCAGAAGGAAGAAAGTTTGATGAAAGGAATAGACTTTTTCAGATTTTTATGGGGTGCACCTGAAGAGTGTTAGAACTATTGCAGGGAATCCTGTGTGATATGAGTAGACACACATGCAGTATTTGATACAAATGTTCAGGTATTAAAAATCCAAGTTATTAGACAACTGTAATGTGTAGATTTCGTATCATCTTTAAGTCTTAGAAAAAACAAACTTGTTCTATCCCTTTTAGGTACCAGTGTGATGCTTGCTTGAAGCAGACGGGGAAGAAGAGAAAAGAAAACAAGTACACATCAAAGAGTAAGTAATTGTGAAATGCAACTTGTATACTTCTTTTTCTAGATCATAGTGTTTGTGTGTATGTCTATCCACACTGCTGTTTCTATATGTTCAATCATAATAATGTAGTTGTTATATGTTTTGCCAGAGGGATGATGTATGCTTTCCCTGATTTCTTTGTTGTAACTGTGTTCTTTTTACAACAGGGTTACAGACCACGAAGCTGGGGACTTTTCTAGAGAACAGAGTCAACACCTACTTACGAGAACGCTGTGTAGAAGCAGGGGAGGTTACGATTCGAGTTGTGCATGTGTCTGACAAGATGGTGGAAGTCAAGCCGGGGATGAAAAACAAGTGAGCCTTAGTTTGATTGAGTTCTGGCCGTGTCAGGTTTCAGCAAAGCAGGTACTGACTAGATGAAGCAGGGTTCTAGCGAACGTCTGTTTTTCCAACCCGTCAACTTTGATGGACAAAAATCGTGGTTAAGGATTTAAACAACACATCGATTTAGAATGAAGTAATATACCAAAATCTCATGGAAAGAAATCTGGGTCTTGATTTCCCAAAATATTATATGTTCTGCCATTTTCCATATCAAGAGCTGCAACATTGTTGTCAGCCTCCAAATCTGGCCGATCCACAGACTGCATGGATCATGTCGTTTGTGCACTGGCGTCGGCTTCCGTGGCACATAGCCACCCCAGAATGTCGGCCGATCCAAGTTGAGACGAAAATGGTGTTTTGATGGATTAAAAGGAAATGAGTAGTGCAGGTGAATTGTATCTGGTGCAGGCAATTTTAGATATGGTTTTACTGTGTTTAACTGTTTGGTTCTGTTCCCCAGGTTTGTGGACAGTGGGGACATGCCTGAACAGTTTCCCTACAAAGCCAAGGCTCTGTTTGCTTTCGAGGAGATTGATGGGGTGGAAGTATGCTTCTTTGGGATGCATGTACAGGAGTACGGCTCTGACTGTCCCCAACCCAACCACAGGTACGCTAATGCAAATCATAGGAGATATAGCTTGGTCTCTCAACTGGTTGATCAGAAGGCATTGGTGGTCTGTGAGCTTTATGTTTTTTTTGGGGGGGGGGGGGTAACACCGTATTTGTAGAGCCTAATGTGTAATATCATAAAGGTAGACAGAAAAGTCTGTGTTCATTATCAATCTTGTTACTTTGAATAAAAAAAGATTGTACTAATTAGTAGGCAGTCTTCCAAGTCAATAGTCTTGGTAGTTTCAATGCACCTCTACTGAAATTTCATTTCTTCCTTGTGTTCGTGTGATGTCCTTTACAGGAGAGTCTACATTTCCTACTTGGACAGTGTGCACTTCTTCAAACCTCGTAACCTGAGGACAGCAGTGTATCATGAGATCCTTATAGGCTATTTGGACTACGTCAAGAAATTAGGGTATGATCATCTATTTTCTTTGGTTTGTTGTTTTTTCCTTAAGGTATGAAGTACTGTCTTAGGTATCTGTGTGTGTGTGTGCATGTGTGTGTGTGTGTGTGTGTATGTGTGTTAGAGATAGAAACAAAGTTGATGTATTTCCCTAAATCTATGACTTAGGTCAAAGAGAAGTAAGTATCAATGTATTCACAACAGTTGATTTTTACCTTTACCACGTAGATGAATTGTTTATCGATAGTCTCACAATGGCAATCAACTGACTGAATTACAATCAGACTTTCCAAAATATTTAGATCAAACTTAAATCTACTACATTTAAAGCCTTAAAAAGAAACAGAATGCTAAAGAGCATGGTATCAATAGGGGTGGTATAGATACAAAACTGTTTTTTCCTCTTGGACCTGTGAATAGATGGAAAACCAGATTTTTGACCAATTAGAAACTGAAAACACAGTATTGGCAGGGGTCTACACTTTTTGGGGCTTACCAGTCCAAGAGAATAACAAGAAAGGAGTTCATAGTCATTTATACCAAACTATTAACAGTCAAATGTCAAGAATCAGTTAGTGTTATTCCAAGAAGATTCCTTTTTAGCTAAATGGACCATTGTTTTGTGTATTGCCAATTCACAATCAAGTCTCAGTTCTAAGTCAACTTTTTAAATAGAAAGATATAAGGTTGTCAAATGCATATATTTAATGTATGCACGAAGTACATGTCAAGCTGGGAAATCAAAATTTGTTTCATTTCTGATATTTCAGATATACCATGGGCCACATCTGGGCCTGCCCTCCCAGCGAAGGTGATGACTATATATTCCACTGCCATCCACCTGAACAGAAGATCCCCAAACCCAAACGACTCCAAGAGTGGTACAAGAAAATGTTGGACAAGGCTGTTGCTGAGGGTGTGGTCAAAGATTACAAGGTATGGTCGCAGCATTTATTCTTTCAATTCTCATACATCACTGACATGGCGACTAAGCAACAAGGTGCTGTAATGTCTTTAGTTGTGTTTGTAATGTGTGTGCAACTTTGTAGCGTTGAGTAGGCCTTACCATAAATTTTCTGACTGTCCTTTGTATATGAAATTGATACTGAAGGACACAATACTACTTTACCATTTAATGATATCTGAATGGGCGCAAGGTTAGGAACGGGCCAAATACTGACCTGCTGTCAGTGCTGTGTATGAGCGACTTGACCAAAGCTCAAAGCTATCGGTTAATTTAGGGGCAGTGTGATTCTTGAGGCATTTTTGAATTTACAACAATGTAGTACTTTAATGCAGCAGTGTGTGAAAGCTTGCTCATTGTTAAAAAGATGTACAAGAAGTTTCGAAATTAAATAGTACTTTTCTGGATGGTATAAGGTCCAAGGTCATGTCTCAAGTTGTCCTGATTCCTGTGTGTGCAACAGGACATCCTGAAACAAGCAACAGAAGATGGGGTGAGCATGGCTAATGAGCTGCCATACTTTGAGGGGGATTTCTGGCCCAATGTCCTGGAGGAGAGCATCAAGGAGATTGACCAGGAAGAAGAAGAGGAAAGACGAGCCCAGGAAGCCGCTGCTGCTATTGCACAGGAGTCCAATGGAGACCAGGTAATGTTCCCAAGATAACCTTCATTCCATAGCTCGGTCAACAGAACTGTTGTTTTTGGTGTGTCTGTCCACGCTTCTGCGTTGCTGCATACGTCAGCTGGTATACCGTAAGTCCAGAAGCTATCAGTGGATTTTGAACAAATTTACCATGAAATTGGATGGCACTCTGTGCATGGCACATGTGTTGTGTGGATTATAGGTACAGTACGGTACACCAGGGTTCCAGTATTTTGGACCTGTACCTGATTGACTGTACCCGTATCACTGTACCAGTACACAGCTCTAGTACCAGTACACAACTTGATATGTTGGGGGAAAATAGCTTGCGATATAAGGAAGAAGTAAGGTTTGGGCCCTCTAGCAGCTATACGGGTGTTTTGTAAAAAAAATGTTTTAAGAGGGATAACTAAGCAAACACAGAAACTCAAGAAAGGATGAATGGATTTTTATATTTTTACTGAAATCTTTTGTTCATACATGATATTTGTACCTTGTCACAATTGTGTAATTGATTTGTGTTTTATGTTCGATTGTAAGAATGCCACTATTGCCTTTATGAGCAATTGCAGTAATATGTGCATCCAGGAAGGCAGTCTTTTTGTGTTTACATAATGTACGTTTGCATTGCTTTGATTTTATTTTTTGCAAATAGTGTAGACTATACTTTTGGCAGATGTGCGGAGCATTGAAGTGATACTTATATCAATTCCAGTTCATTGGCTTCGGTGCTCTGCAAGGCAATGGAGACAAAAAGAAGGGGAAGAAGAACAAAGGAAGCAAGAGCAAAAGTAAGAGCAGCTCCAACCGGAAGAACAACAAGAAGTCGAACTTTCCCAACCAGGGAAACAACCTGTCTCAAAAGCTCTTCCAAACCATGGAGAAGCACAAGGAGGTGAGTCTTCATACATTCAAAACACTTCAGCTTCCCTCCATCCAATTTGACAAAATAATTCTAAGATTGTGGGTAATATTGACGAATTGATCATACATAACAGTAGTTTCTTTACAGGGTTCTTTGCAGTTTTTGAAGGGAATATAACCTCAGCTTGTTGATACCCTACAAATAGAATAAACGTTCACGGTTTTATGTTGTTTTATAGTGATAGGATATGGGTGTTTCCAAAGAAGAAGAACTCAGGGTTCTAGCTAGTGCATTTTAGCTTTTGGCCCACTACGCTAAAATTTGTGACCACTATGCTAAAATAAGGGTCACTACGCTAATTTTTAACTAGTGTAGTGGTGCTAAATGTGTAGTGTAGTGTAGTGGTGCTTGATCAACAATGTCTCAGCAATGTTTGAACAATGAAAAATGATGATGATGATGATGGCGATATGCCATTCAAAACTGACCCCAAAATCCTGCAAATTACAGAAGTTTATTTATTTGCAAGTTCGTGCCCGAGGGCTAATTGCAAGTACATAGTATACACATAGTGACAATGGACAGTCATAAACAATGTTCTAATCTAATACTAGTGTTGGCTATTTCTAAGCAGGTTGGGTTTGACTTCTTTTTTGGAAGCAGAGGGAGACGAAAAGCCCCACATTTTCTAAAATTTGTGGGTTCTGCGATTTCAAGAGAAAAGTGGCCTTCTGTTTGTCTGTCAATGTGGGGAAGTTGGGATAAGTCTTTGTGACTTCTCTAAACAGGGTGATTCTTTCGGTTTCGTTGAATGAACATTTGGAAATGAAATGTGTTTCGTCTCCCACTGCTTTAGATGTACAATATTTACAAATCCTTTCACACACTGGTAATCTCTTGTATCTCCCTCTTTCCACTTCTAGAGGATGAGCGCTAATTCTGACTTTGCTTATTGCGGAGCGCAGCTCGAAATCAACTAGTTCTAAGTATTTCTCTCTAGCGTATACAGATTTACAAGTTTTGTAGAATCTCAGCTTACCGGTATCTATACTTATATTATGTAGAGACGTCTGGATATACATATTGGTAATTCTGTTCCTTATCATATTACATACATATACAGGGTCATAGAGTGAGTTATCAGAGTACCAGAGATAAGAATATCCACTATAATCAAGTATTTCTTTAACACGCTGCAACAATGATCTTCTCCGGCCGTTTACGACGGAGTTATGCTGTTCCAAGAGTGCATTTACTTGTAATGGATGCTTAGTATAATCCATTTGTGTTAAACACAACCAATATTTTACAAGTCGAACGGAAATATCTATGTCTAGTGGAAATCTACCTAATTCGGACCTACATGCTAAATTACTACTATTTCTAGAGACTCCAAGAATGTTCTTGCAGAATTGGTTGTGTGTAATTTCGATCGGAGATGTATCATTTAATTTCTCGGTACCCCAAATTTCATAGCCATATAACAGAATGGGTTTAACACAGGAATCGAATATTCTTAGTAGGCTATCGGGTGAGACTGATGAACGGGTTAGACATTTGAAGCTGTGCATGGCTTTGCGCGCTTTGTTTGACAATTGTTTTTTGGCTAATGAAAAGGTACCTGATGATGTTATGGTGATACCTAGGTAGCAATATGAAGATACGATGTCTACTCTCTCTTGTCCGAATAAAAAGTTTTGTTTTGAAAATAATCGGCCAGATTTGTTGAATATGATAATTTTTGTTTTCTTTAGATTCACTTCGAGCTTCCATTTAGTGCAGAATATGTTTAGTTTATCTAAAGCGCTTTGCAGTCCTTTTTCGGTCTCAGAGAATAAAACTACGTCGTCTGCATATAGTAAACTTGACACTAATAAATTATTGAGTGCGGGTGGAGAACATTCGGTATTATCTAACTCGTGAACAAGGTCGTTTATAAAAAGATTAAAAAGGGTAGGGCTTAGGTTGCACCCCTGTCTGACACCCTTATTGGTAACAAATGGAGGTGTTAGGCCGGATGACGTTTTGACGCATGTGCTGGGTTTTTCATACATGCATTTAATAAGACTGTAAAAGTTCCCTCCTATTCCCGAGTTGAGTAATTTGAAGCGGAGCCCTTCTCGCCAAACAGAGTCGAACGCCTTTCTAAAATCTATAAAACACGAATATAGTCGTTTGTTTTCGGATGTATATTTACTAATAAGGGTATCCATGACAAATAGGTTGTCTCTTGTTCCAAAATGTTTCCTAAAACCGGCTTGGTTGGGTGAGATTAGTTTGTATTCGTCTAAGAACTCTGTAAGGCGTGTGTTTAAAATAGAAGTGAATAGTTTTGCTAGACAACTCGTCACTGAGATCCCCCTGTAATTATTAGGGTCGTCTTTTGTACCGCCTTTATGTAAAGCCACAATGTGGCTGGTGCACCATTCGTGGGGAAAGTACCCTGCAGACAGGAACAGGTTAAAAAGTTTGACTAGTGGTTCTAATATAATGTTTGATGAGCACTTCAACATTTCATTTCGAATGAGATCACTTCCCGAAGCTTTGCCGTTTTTAAGATTAGAGAGTGCCTGTTTAACTTCAGCTTTGCTTATTGGGAAGTCCAGGGGATTATTTTCAAGATTTTTCTCTAGCTTGTATAATTCATTTTCTATGTGTGTTTCAAAGCTGTTGCGTGGTTTCGAGGTGTTTGGGTCTATGCCATAAAGCTTTTTGAAGTGCGAGTGTAGGCTTTCAGCTGGAATCGTTTCGTGATGTTTGTTCCATGCAAAAAAGTGTGCAACGGTTAAGTGCATCCTTAATTGATACAAAGTTTCCAGGTAGAAAGATATATATACAAAGATACAGATATATATGAAGGGACTTCATTTGTTAATGGTTGTAGAAAGGAACAATAGAATTATCAAAAGTTTATCACATTGCAGGAAAGATTCCCGACAAGCAGCAATGTTGGGGATAACAAAAGAGTATTTTGAGCAAAATTCTATACTGCAATTAGTTATGAAGCATAAATGTGATTTGGTTTGAATGTCACTGAAATATCCCCTTCTTGCCCGTCTAGGTCTTCTTTGTGATTAGACTCATCGCATCCAACATTGCGTCCAACTTGCCTTCGATATCGGATCCAGACGGACTCATTCAGTGTGATCTAATGGATGGACGTGATGCTTTTCTGACCCTGGCACGCGAGAAGCACTATGAATTCTCTTCTCTGCGGCGGGCCAAGTTCTCTGCCATGGCCATGTTGTACGAGCTGCACAACCAGGGCCAAGACCGGTTTGTCTACACCTGTAACCACTGCAAACAACACGTGGAAACCAGATACCACTGCACCGTCTGTGAGGTGAGGGTCTGCTAGTACTCCACATTTTCTACCATCTTTACTTCATTCACTTCTCGGTATTAAGTCAGACCCAGTTGTCTGTATTTCGTATATGGTGGGAGGCTGTTGGAAGTGCATTTTTCAAAAAGCATGACGTTATACTCCACCAAACTTCATGTAGCATGATGTGGTAGGCCACACACAGTAATACATTGTTTCTCTGATTTTTTACAGGAAAAGTTTGGAAAGGTAATGCCATTGTAGAAAAAGTGAAAATACCATTAGTTATGTGGCAAGATACACATTAGTGAGGCTTTACTAATTAGTACTGCCACTGTTCCTATATAAGAAAAATTTAACAGCATGTTCATGATAAGTGACAGTAAGAATATATAGAACTATGATTAGAAGACTAAAACAGCATCCATAAGGTATAAAATGGTGTATGAATGAATATGATACCTTATATGCAAATGGAATTTTTAGTTTAATAAGCTGGTTTTTACATCTATTGTGACAGTTCAAAAGAAAACACTTGACAATGTCTCTGCAATAATGACACGTATTCTTTTTGTGTCCTTGCAGGATTATGATTTGTGCATTGCGTGTTACGAAAAGCAAGGTCACCAGCACAAGATGGAGAAGTGGGGCCTGGGGCTGGATGATGGAGATACATCCCAGTCCAATCAGAGTCCACAGGAAGCTCGGCGATTGTCCATCCAGCGGTGCATTCAGTCGTTGGTCCACGCCTGTCAGTGCCGTGATGCCAACTGTCGTCTGCCCAGCTGTCAGAAAATGAAACGTGTTGTGCAACACACCAAGAGTTGCAAGAGAAAGACCAACGGCGGTTGCCCCATCTGCAAGCAGTTGATTGCTCTTTGTTGTTACCATGCCAAACACTGCCAAGAGCAGAAGTGTCCTGTGCCATTCTGTCTCAACATCAAGCACAAGTTGCGGCAGCAGCAGCTTCAGCAAAGGTTACAGCAGGCACAGATGCTGAGACGACGAATGGCAACCATGCAGAGTAGAGGAATGACACCCAGTCAGCCATCACTGCCTCCCCCAAGTGCACCTGCATCTATGCCGACTCAGCAAACACTACAGACACGCCCACCATCCCAAGGGAAACCTGGCAAGCCCACCCATCCAGGGAAGCCTGGCAGTATGGCCCCTCCCCCTGCAGCCCCTCCTGCAGCCATTCAAGCTGCGGAGGAAGCCAAGAGAGCCGCAGCACTGGCTGCAGCACAGCAAGGTGGCTTTGGGCGAGGCATGCCTAACCAGGGACAGCAAATGCCTCCCCCACAACTCAACATGCCAAACCTTCAGCAGCAAATGCAACAACAGCAGCAGCAACAACAACAGCAGCAGCAGCAGCAGAGGCCATTGGCACAGCAGCAAATGGTGCAGCAGTCTATGCCTAACCAGTCTCCCATGCAAAGATGGCCCGGTGTATTCCAGCAGCAGAGTCAGGCGGGCATGCAGCCGCAGCAACAGCAGCAAGGTATGCAGGGGATGATGCAGGGTCAACAAGTCAACCCTGCAGCATTACAAGTACAACAAGGCATTCGCAACCAGTTCCCTGCCCAGGCCCTGCAACAGCTGGTCCAAACTCTGAAGTCTCCTAGCTCACCACAGCAGCAGCAGCAAGTGCTAAGTATCCTCAAGTCCAACCCACAACTGATGGCAGCCTTCATCAAGCAGAGAACACAGCACCAACAGATGCAACAGCAGATGCAGCAGCAGCAGCAACAGCAGCAGCCAGGACAGCCTATCCAGCAACAACCCATGACCCCCCAGCAGCAGCAGCAGTGGCAACAGATGCGTATGAGACAGATGGCACAGCAGATGCAGAGCCAGCAACAGCAGCAGCAACAACAACAGCAGGCCCAGCAACAGCAGCAGCAACAGTTTCAGCAGATGGTGCCACCCTTCTCACAGCAGTCTGCACAGCATAGGATGATGGCTGCCCAGCAGCAGCAGAACATGCCCATGGCACCGCAACAAGGCATGAACCAAATGGGCCAAATGAACCAGATGGGCCAGATGAATCCCATGAACCAGATGGGCCATGTGAACCAGATGGCAAACATGAACCAGATGGGAGGGATGAACCAGATGGGGATGGGAGGTGCTGATGGTGGGCCACACTCCCAGATGCAGCAGATGATGCGGCAGCACCAGTTCCAGCAGGGGGCCATGATGCAGCAGCTGCCGCAGCAGCAGGTGCAACAGCTGAAGCAACAGATGGCCTCCTCCATGGGCCCTGGCCAGTCTATGAGCCCACAACAAGCCATGCTCCCACCACAGTCCCCACACGCGGCCCAGCAGATGAGATCGCCACAGGGCGGCAACCCTATAGCAAGCCAGGTGAAGTCCCCTCAGCCCACCCCGTCTCCGCGCCCCCAGTCCCATCCCGCGCCTTCCACGCCTCAGATGTCTCCCATGCACCCTCAGAACTCGCCTCATCCCGGGGTGGCTGGGCCACACCAACCCGATCAAATGCAAACAGAACAACCCATGCTACCACAGATGCAGCCGACCTCTCAAAACATGGGGCAACTGGAAGGGCAACAAAACACTGAGGAGTCGGACATGGCACCTTTGACACCACAAGATCAGTTAACAAGATTTGTGGAGACATTATAGTGGTGCAAGTGGTACAGCAGCTTGTAGCCTATAATCTAAATGGGTCCGCTCAATCTTTTTCAGAGTCTATCTTGAGAGAAGAAGTATGTTTTATTATTGATATTTTATTTTATATTTTTTGCCTCCCACCACAAGACGTTAAATTTAGGTATGAAGTGTTGGAAACTGATTCAGGAGGAATGGATTTTTGTAGGTAAAAATACTTTTGTGAAATGATGATAACATAATTTGTATAGTTAGCAAAGTTGAGTGTTTTCTCCACTTCTGTGACTTAAAAAAAACAACTTCTACCATGTTGTGTGTTAAAGAAGTTTGTTTAAGGGTCCCATGATAGCTTTTACTGTCTAGGAGGGTGCCAGATGTATAAACATTGATGGTAAGCCACAAGCAATCATTTTTTAGCTCTCCTGCGTCATATTATAGAGAAACGTGGAGCAGAAAAGTAGTACAAATCATGCAGACTGAATGGTATTTGAAGAGCTCTTGCTGTAGGCAAAGGGCATCTGTGTACATAGGCATGCCCAGTGGATTCTGGAAGTACGTACCACCCAGCCAGAGATAAGTGTTAAGATGATGTGGCCAGTGGCCAGGTGTGTGCAGATAACAGGAGTACCTGCATATGTAAGGAGGGTGTACAGACCCGTGTCTCCAGTCTGGACCAACTGTTCCATTTCATCCTGTGAAAAAAAATAACAAAACAAACCTTGTGTATATAAATGATGGAAAGGTCTTCACTCTACTGTGTGTTATTTAATACCTGATCTATCAAAGAAAGGGGTTGTGCTAGGTTGCACTTTAAGCATTGGCTATTATTGGGTGTGCTTAACTTAAAAAGAACATGTGGCTAGAGATATTTAAAACACTCAAATGGCCAAGGGTTTCTATGTTTTCTGTTTTGTATGTAACTGCCTTGAAGATTAAGATCACATGCTCTGTACATGGCCATGTTGCAGCAGTATTTTATACACTAGTTTGTTAAAATGGACGGGTTTGGGGATCGTAGTTTGTAAAGATAGCTAAATTGTGCACTAGATATGTATGAAGCCGCTCACACATTTGAGTCCACATCTTCAGTTATTCTCCAAACATGCCAATGACGTAGCATACCAGTGAGGCAGCTTTCACTTGACGCTTAGGACTGTCTTGTTGTTTTTGTCCCACAACACTTTTTGCAGAGGAAATCAACGTGAGCAAGCCAACTTCTTATAGAGCTGTCTGTTTGGCTGAGAAATGCTTGTATTTAGCTTCAGCCAGGAATTGCATCCTTTGGTTTGGTTGCAATATCTGAAGACCTCAATTTTAGACCAATCTCAGCAGTGTTTAAGGAATGTAAAATGTTTCAAACATTAATTTCATAATAAAAATTTATATACTGTGTAATAAATGTAAAGAACACTCTGAAATTAAGGATTGTGGTATTTATTCCTTTCACCGACATGTACATGTATGGTGTGTTGTATGAAAAAGATCTGCTTTTTGTGTGGTACGCATGTGCACTACATTATTATCTCCATGAAAAATGGAGATAATGTTTTTTTTGTATGTCTGTGTGTGCATGCCTTTGTTTCTGGATTATTTGTAGTCAGCATAACTCAAACCTCTGGATGGATTATGATAATTTATGGACCGTGGGTGGGTTTGGGCAAGGAGGATATATCACATGGTTTGGGGAAGGTGAAGGTCAAGTTATTCACCCTCTGAAATCCTGCTAAGACAAAAACTTTTCATGCTGATATTCCAGTTCAGACATTACAAAATGTACCTCCATGAAAAAATCAGATATTCCTTTTGGTGTCTCTGTTTCCGTTTGTGGTCAGCATAACTTTTAAACCTTCAGATGGAATGGAATGAAATGAAATTTGGTCAACTTTGGGCCCCCCCACGTGTGACCTTGGTACTGCAGCAGAATTCCATTATGTATTAATTCCAGGACTTCCATTATGTAAGTCACCATGTATGCTATCTACATACCAAAAATCATGACGATCTCTGTCTACACGTTCTCGAGTTATTCTCCAAAGTTTGAAAGGAAATCGGCGCCTGCAGTTCCAAACAAGCCACCAGGGGGCCCAAACTTGCACGACTTCCTCCCTGCCCAAAGACGTATCCACTAGTCAAAAATCGTCAACCTGCCACTTGAGGATAATTTTAGCGCCAAATTGGAGGCTCTGCTGCAGTACCCAAATTGTCGCCAGGAGGTCATGGAACTTGTCCTATGGTTTCCCAAAATAACTACCAAATATCATTGAAAAAGATCCACAGCCCCGCTGCAGTGCCGACAAAAAGTGCCAGCTGAACCGTTCCTCCAACCGCAACTCAAATACCAAGTATCATTTAATTCCATCCACAGCTGCTTCAGTTATATCCGATTGACCTACATATTGTGACACAAAATTTTCCACCCAAAATATAACCTTCTTTGTGAAGATAGTGAGGAAAATCTATATGTATTTATAGTGTTCTCCATTACAGGACTCAAAATTCATGTAATGTATTTTGTGGCAGGTGAAAGACTAGCCGATACCAATTATGCAAATAAATTCCTAACTTGCATAAATTGTGCAAAACACATTTATTCTACATAGTAAATTTCGATGATTGGATTTTCAACATTGTGATCTGTGCACATAAACAAGCATAGATTAAAGAAGTCATTTTATAATCAGAATACAAATGTATTTCAATGAGATATGAGGTCTCTGAACTCTTGACTTGTTGGATAGAGATTAATAGAAAAGACGATCAGCCGAGACAATTTGTGCAAATGAAGATCCTATTGGGAAACATTTGTGCTACTCTGGGTCCACACGAAAAGGTTATCATTTGACGAAGATATGGGGTCGTGGAACTATTTATTACCTCCATGAAATATGGAGGTTATATTTTTACTAGTGTTTGTGTGTGTCTATGGCCGCTTTCTGATGGAGGTCCCAGGTTCGGGGAGAGCAACACCCCAAGCACGTTAAAGAACCCGCCGCATGTGCGAACATGAGCGGATCAAACCATTCCAGCCAAAATGGGGTAGGGAATCTCCCGAGCAGCCCTCGTAACCCCTGCTTCGCCTATTGGGTCAGTTAGTCCTCATAGTGAGCAATTGGGCTGGTCTCAATCATGATGTTTCTGACCTAGGGCGAAGAGTTACAGTTACAATCGTGTAACCTTCTCAAGCTATGCTCTGGAGAGAATACAGACCCTCGCCATAGCTGCTGCACCATGAGTCATGACACAACTGAAAACATAACCATCTTGGCAAAGGTGTAAAAGGGAAGAGAAAAGGGAAATGAACAGAAAAGGAAAAAGGGTGGCAACAAAAACTATTGGCGATGGTTTTATTGTTAAGTATTAATGATTGTTATTTTAGGTGTGCTGTGTTCTATCCTTTCGCCTGGCTGTATGTATGAAGATGCTTGTGGTGTAAATGTCTAATGTTTCCAGCCTTCTAGCTGTTTGCTGTGGACCTGCAGGGTTGTTTATTTTGTGGATGTTTGTGTTTCCGTCGAATTTCTCAAGGACCTGTGGATGGGTTGTGGTGATATTTGTAACGTGGTTACATGTGTAGGTGTTGTGTCCCCGATCTTTTCTATGCACTTTACCGTGGTTGACTACAGTACTCCAGCAGGTGTTTTATTTTTCATTTTTTTGTATGCTTTAACCACCTTAGAAGTGGTCTAGTCTTGGTCAACACGACTAGATGATATATCAGTCTTCAGTTCGGAGGAAATTATTGCAATGTTTTATAGGGATTTTACATTATACGTGTTTGGGGATACACGTACGTATGGCAGCACATTTTTCTCATACATGTATTTAGACCAAGAAAAGGTCAATGTTGATATGGTTTATAGGGTGTGGGATTATATGTGTGGGATGGGTATATACAAATGTAGGTACTACATCATAGTCATACAGGTCTTATTCATGTACAAAAATGTATTACTCCGAGTGGGTACCTTACAAGAGTAGTTCCTACACAAAAAAATAAATGGCTGCACGAATGCGTGTTGTTAGCGGTGGGAAATTCTGTTCTAGCCTGGTGAAAGTTTGTAACTGAAAATTTTGAGCAGGCAATATATAGTAGAGTGGACTCATCCCTCAGCTAAACCGACATCTATCGCAGTCATCCTTCAGTGAGACATCTGGAGCCGCATAGTTCAAGTTTCTGACCTTTTATTCAGCCTGTTGGCCGTCAGAAGACAGCCTATACCATCACAAACACCTTCAAATGTGCAGGATGCGGCAGAGACTGTCATTCCAGAATCGGCTTGTTCAGCCACCAAAGAAGATGTCGACCATGACCCAAACCCATCGTCTCTTTAGACAGATGGAGGCCAATGATAGTCATTTGTATTTAGTAGAAGTAGTAGTATACAGTTTTGATTGTAGAATTCATAAAATGAAATTCTGCCAAAGGAACAGACTTTCACATATACAACAGATTCTGGTACATGTGACACATGTTTACGCTAATTACATCCTTATTTGCATAATCAATGAAACAAGATGAAAAATTAATAAAAACCCTGAATATTTTCATCTGTGATGTCACAAGAAACACAGAAGCCAGTTCAGAGTCTGGCACCAAGGCTCGCGCTGTAACGTCCTTTCGAGAAACAATGCATGATGATTGTTACAAATACAATTGCAAGTCATAAATTTTTGCTTCTCATAAGGTTTGCCGTACTGCCAGGTCCTGAACTTGCTGCCGTGTCCCGTGACATCAGGTATGGAAATTTACTTACTAGTATCATACTAGTAGTAATAACTGGGAAGCGGGAATCAAAAACTGGGTATGATTTGTTAAGTTCAATAACATCAGAAGGGCGTATATCTTTAGTACACATATATCTACATATGTCTGCAGTCATTGATACTTACTTTGATTGTAGAGAACTGTGATATGAGGCAATGGAAACAACAATAAAATCACCCACAAGTTCTCACAACCATGAAATTAGGAACTAGTTTACAGCTTGTCTACTGACAAAGGTGCACCTTAAAAGTGTACATGTCATTATGGGCATATACAATGTAGCATCATTGCCATTGTGTTGAAAGATTACTTTTGGAATGACAGCATAAAATCATGATTCCCCAGTATTCATTTCTACTTTCTGTGACACCAATTTTTGTCCACATCAGCAGAAGCTTGCCCCACTACTGCGATGCAGGCTGCTTGTGCACCTTACACAGCTCCACCATCATGGCAGACAGGTACGGGTTCCCCCCATGGTCTTGGATCTGCTGCAGCGCTTGTTGCTCAAGCTCCCTTAACACTTCTTTGGTGTACTCAAATGAACCTAACTTCTCTAAGTAATCCACACAGTACTTCTTCACATCTACATCATTGGTCTTCTGGCGGAGTATACTGAGAATTTGCGTGGTGCCCTGTTCATGGTGGACTCCGTGGATAATCGGGAACGAAAACTTTCCCTCCGTCAGATCCTCGCAGTAGCTCTTGTTCTCTGTGTACTCTTTGGACATGAGGTTGGCAAAGTCATCCCTTATTTGGAAGTACAGGCCGAGCGTGTCGGACAGCGGGACAAAGTCACTCTTGTTGTCACTAAACAACTGCATCAGCTTCACTGCCAGCCCAAACAGTCCCCCTGTCTTCTTCTTGACCATGACCTTGTACTCCTCTTCCCTGGGACATGTGGTGGTGTCCCTCCAGTAGATGTCCATCCCCTGGCCCTGGTGGAGCTCCAAAAGCTGTTCGGTGAAAATGCGGGTACATTCGGGGTGGTTTAACATCAGTACTGTTGCTAGTCCTTTGAAGTACACATAATTGGCACAGTTGATGGTGTGAGCAGTGCCATAGATACTGTGTGCTACAGGGATGCCCCTCCTTAGTTTGGAGTTGTCCTCAATGTCATCGATGAGCAGGCTGGCGTTGTGTAACATCTGCACGACATTGCTGATAGTCTGCAGCTTGTCCTGTGGGATCTGCAGCCAGTAGTTGAACGCTTCAATCAGCTGCAACCTGATCTGAAATGTAAAACAATCACAAAGTCAAGGCTGCTACAATTACAAATCAACAGAACAGAGTTCAACAGACCAATCTTGACTTTGATAGTGCTGGCGTGACCAACTGTCACTGATCTAACCATGTCTACCTTCACTTAGTACAGTACTTTTCTACCTTGGTGTTATACAGATCATATAGAGAAACGAATAAATGCAAACTAAGAAATAATGTCTTCCACTTTGTCTTGTATTTAATAACAATACATCTGACATATTACTTGCAGCCAGTAGCTATAGGTACCAAAAGTATTTGTGTGTCTTCACTGGATGTGGCAAGTACCTCAAACTGTCAAACATTCAATATTGTGATAATGTATAGTACATAACATTACATGATGTAGCAAGAAGGGGCGCGAGAAGAAGGAATACTTATGTTCACAGTGGTTTCGAGCAGTTACCGTACATAGCCCTACAATACCAGTAGGGCTAATGTAAAGACTGCATGCAAACAGTCTCATGCCTGTATTACTCTGAGTGGGCACTCAAAAAGCCCCTTCCAAAATATAAATGGGCCCCCAAATAGTTAGCCTGATTAAATCTCGCTTATAGCAGCCCGCCAAACATCCGCCGGCCCACTAGAAGCTTGATGTAGAATAGCCTTAAGTCAAGGGAACTGGGTTTTCCATATATGGATAATGTATGTAATTGTCATGAGCCCACCAGAGCCTGGCTTTTGGTTGCTATGGACTGGGGTGGGTTGCTATGTGGTGATTGACAGCATCACACCTCTAATCTGTCATGGATCTCCTTGATCTGTGCCAGTTGTACTGATGGTGGGAACAGCCAACTATGTATGCACAGTTCTACTAAAATGATGTCTTTTTTTTAACAACCGTTACACCGAAGAACTAATGTGAAATTACTCTACATAGAATAGCATTCCTTTAGATAAATGTGCCTGTGGCAGAACTTTTGATGTGACAATGGGGCAATATAGGAGGGACATATCATGGTTCTGAGAAGTTGGACAGGCTTCAAGTGTCACAACAACATGCCACATTTTTGTGAACCAACTGTTTTTCTGCAGTTGTCTGCCCATATGGATCAAAGAAATGCTCTTTATGACAAGCTTTCGTTTCTGGCCTCATAAAATCTCACCAGCAGGCCAATAATAGTTCCAGGAAAGTCTGCGCTCCAAGATTCCTTCAAGTTCCCTTATCTCCAAGGAGATCCTACGGTGCCATAAGATAGTATCAAAGCTGGCCAGGGAGTATAGCCGGCTAAGGGAGTCAAACGGTCACCGGAGATCTGCCTTCACCCGAACAAGGAGGAGCATTTCTATTGAATAAAGGTGTCTCTGCCCCTCCTTGTGCGGTATTAACAGCTACACGAATATCCGAGGTGTTAATGTTTTTATGAGCGGCTCACGTAATGTCCAGGTCAAGCTCAGCGAGCCGCGCCGCCGGTCCCAGTGGGAGGTTCACTCCAGACGGCGCCAAAATACAAAGCTGACAGCATCACAACGAACCGGTACATGAAATTTCCACTCAAGAAATATAGTAAAAGTCCTATAATCGTTCCAAACGTACTATACGCCTTCATTTAGAGGGTTTTTAGGCGATATTTATAATTAGTCTGAATTATTTTGAATAAAAGAATATCTGAGCCACAATAATCAAATTATTTTCAAAAAATTGACTAAGAAAATACTCATTTATTTGATTTTCTTTGAATATTTTAGAAACATTTTGAAAGTAACTGTACAAAAATATCTTTATTTAGAATAATTGTGAAACCTCTCTGTGATTATTTCACATTTACAAATATTTACAAAAAATGGTACACCTGGCCAAATGGTAAAATTAGTTTATTGCCCCCATAAAAGTAAGCCCTATTGTTGCATCTGTATATTTTTAGATTTCACTGCTGGGCACTGGTGGATCCTTTGTGGTGGGCCATTGTTGCATGGCACCCAACCATACTTTGCAAGGATGTGTGAATTGCTATCTTCCCAGCCCACCGAACCATTTACAAAAAATGGTAGAAAATGGTAAATAATGGTAGAATGCTGTTATCATTATTTAGAAACCATTAGAAGTATCCAATTCCACACCATAAATATTTCCAAAGTTTTACAGGAACAGGGAAATATTTATAAAGTTGAAGCAGTGTTAAAAATATTTCTGAAGTATCAAATGTCCTAGACATATAATTACAAAACTTTAAAATCAATTCTAAACAATGGCAACAAACATCCGCATGGTGTCTTGGAATGGACTCTATATATAAAAACATTAAACGGACGTTAGAATTTTGGCATTTCGAACATATATTAAATCTGAAAGTAAGCATCTCTCACTACGTTTGGATGCGCTGAAGGAAAGCACAACACCACGCGCGATCAGCCATTTTTTGTTTCGAATCTAAAGTTTCTTGCAGTTTGTGTCCGCTTTTCGATCCGCTATTTCGTAATTTCTTGCAACGGCGAGACGACAACAACAAGTCGAGGTTCGCGAACCTAAAGTAATGGGATACACTGATAACATACTAGGGACTAGCCAGTAGCGACTTGACATCTTTTCCTTTCGGGGCCGCGACAGTGGCCTGCAACAGAGGTTCTCGCGGCTCAAATTCCCACAGACTTCTCGAAAGATACGACCAACTTTTTCGTTCATGGTTCAAACTGGCCAAACCAACGGTTCGCGCAGTGACTTGTATCATGACTTCCTGTAACGGTCACCAGCTGACACGCTTGCCGGGGCACGAGCCGGCAAGCCGGACGAAGGGCAATTTATTATTAATCTTTCAGGGTAGTCCCTACAGTTTTGATAAAACTGATTTCCAAGGCAATTTCCATTTAGGCAATTGACACCTCCTCGGCAAGCACAATTTGATTAGGCAACAATTAGATGTTAATAGCCTTTCTTGAAGCCGAATGAAGCCAGATCCTACGGTAAGTTTGATACTATACATTACGCACCGTGGATCTGGTTGGAGATTACAAGTTCCCCACAACTTGTTTTCCTAACACAAACATGCCTCTGCTCCCATGGGTCCTTCACACAGAGAACCACAGCCTGCACAGACAATGGGAGAGGCAACTAGCCCGCCCACCGTCTGGGTGGCGGAGACATGCTAATATACTGGTTTCCATGGTAATGTGGGCTCGACCTAAATCCTGGCCTACCATTGGTGTTGAAACATTCCACAACAGTTCCCTCAGCTTATAGCTAGTGGAGCACAAACTCTACGGGAGGGGCCAGTTACAGCCCTGGACAGCGGAGTTTGTGTTACACAGACTACCAAATAGTGTGTTTATGTAAAGATGACAAATTCCCTTTTATTGCCCCCACCTCATATAAAATGGATTTGAGATGAAAGCCTGTGTATTTCAGACAGGATTGGGTAGGATTTAGCATTTGAGCAAAATATAAGTAGTATGTATATGGCCTGAGATGCTGAGCTACTTTTACAGACGAGCTCTCACCACTTGTTTGTGGTAGCAGAACACAGTACATTTTGTATTTGCAATATGTGGCTCTTGCAATGATAAGTAAAACGTCTCCAGAAAAAGGGTCTGCCTAAACACCACAAACGACCACAAACAACTCTAGTAATGTGCAGTGTATATGGGACAACGACCTTGTGTACGCTCTGGAGACATTGTTTATACATTTATGAATTTTAAAAAACGCAGCAAGTCCTATGTATTCACCAGTTATTTCGAGTCAGTAATCCGCTTTCAAGATTAAAGCAATTCTTGGCCACCATGTTGGATCGTGCTTGCTTGCATTTGAGGCCGAAAAACACTTAGTATTAAAAGTTTTATATAAGTTGACAACGATAGAGTTGAACTAACATTGAAATGTATGAACCAACAGCTTCCAGCTTTTATCGCCAGGAGCCGAGGAAGTTATCGAGAACTTCCCCATGAAGGTAGCAGAACACAGTATTAATGGGCGAACCCCGGGGTCTATGACGCGAGTACATAAAATAGTACGGATAAACTTGTTGAAGGAGAGGTAAAAAGTCTTATTTGAGGGGCAGCCAGATATAACCTGTGCTGCGTGGTCACGGAAGGTGTTGACTCAGAGACTGTATGGTTTGGATTGTGAAAGTTTTCTATTTCGTGAATCGTGTATAAATGCGCCCCATTACGCAACTGCCTCCGCAGAGGGGCATTTCAAAGAGGACGTGAGAAGACGATACGTCGACAGGATTTTTTTGATATTTTGTGGCTTGTACCTTCAACTCAAACATATCCGTTTTTGGTATTCCATAAGTGCACCCTACTATATTTTTTAATGCGTCGAAGCCAGTCACCTTCAGGCCCTTAACTATAGAAATCCCTATAGGCCGAAAAATGTGTTCTGCTACCTGAATGCTCCTCGCACGGACGATCCAACATGGCGGCCAAGAATTCCTCCGACCTTGAAACCAGCGGGCTAACTCGAAATAAATCGTGAATACGTAGGAGTTGTTGCGTTTTTTTAAATTCATAAATGTATAAACATTGTCTCCAGTGCGTCACATAACGTCGTTACCCACACCGCTTAATTGAGTCGTTTGTGGACCTTGCTTGTTTTGTGGTTGTTTGTGGTCGTTTGTGGTGTTTAGGCAGACCGTCAGAAAAAATTATGTTTCTTTGTTGGATTTGCTTCCATATAAGTTGCGTATTCATCTATCATATCAAATGGAAGGCCATTATAAAGGGCAAATTAATATTGGGGTATGAGACCAAAAGACTACTAACGTTAGTAACGTTATCCCCAACCCAACAGTCTTCTTCTTCTTCAGTCTCCGAAGGACTAAACCATTCAGGAATAAGCGACCTCACCTGTTTCCCGGGAACCTGACAGACGTACTCATAAGGTTCCATCAGAATCCGTTCTTCCACCTCCCCCTTCTCAGATAAAACGTTGGGCTTTTTCGTCGCCATGGCTGAAGCTGTTTCTCGACTTGCGACTTGCTGCTTCAGGTTGGAAATACTGTAGTTTACGACACTAGAGTAGAGTAGAACAAACTATTTTGTTGCGGGGGGTTATTGGAACAGGACAATTATATCTCTTTACTATTATACTGATTAGGCTAACAAAAAATAAATAATAGCTTATTTTTAGTATCAAGTGCTATTAATAAAAACTTTCTTGCAAGACTACGCTACAGAGATCAAAATTGCTTTATCTGTAAAACATAATATCTACTACGAATCCCTTTCCAACATATTAGTCGTAGCCAGCACGTTTTGCCACAAAACGGGCGCGTCCATACCGAAGTGTTGCGGAAGTAAGCCCTATTTCAGTGCCTGGTATAAATTTGTGCACGCATTGGGCCGAAATATCCAGCTAAATACACAAATGATCCGTTTACAGCCTGCAGGCCCGGGTGGGGCGGTGACGGGAGGACTCAAGGTGGATCCACAGGAGCAGAAGAAGGCCCTGAGGCAGGAGGTCTGGGCGAACGTCAAAGTCTTTGTGGTCATCGTGGCTGCACTTCGAGCCGGTAAAGACATGCCCTTCAGCTCTGCTATAATTACCCTCATGACGGTTATATTTGCACTAGCGTTTGTGTGTCTCTCTGTCTGTCTGTGATCAAGATACTAGTAACTCAAGAACAGCTAGATGGATTGGTTAGTTTAAACTTAGTGGGGTGAATTGATTAGAGTCGGCTGCAGTTCTGCATGACCCCATTTAAAAGAGGTCTTTAAAAAGTTTCAAAATAATAATAATAATAATAATAATCACCAGGTGTATTTTGCCAGCCAGTAGGTACCCATTATGAGTAATGAGGCTGATTAACGTGGTCGAGGCACCTCCTCGAGCACGGGACCCCCGTTTTACGTCCCTCCCGGAAGACGATTTCGTGGAAAGCTTCGTGAGGCTACAGCAATCCGGACCACGGGCATACTTACCTCAATAGGCCCTGTCAGAAATTGGTGGGGTCACGTGTCTTTTGGTTACGTGTGCAACGCATGCCGAGTGCGTGCCCTCAGTCGGTTTTTTGTCGCAAAATCGCACTTCGGGTACCTTCCGCATCCGTCGGAAATCACCGTCGGAACTTTCCGCTCTCACTCGGGTTCTTCGGGTCACGCAAGGAACACCGACCCGGGCGCTTCAGCACGGGCGATCCGACAACAATACCTTCGCCTACCGCCGAGGGGCTGACCGCACTCTCGGACCTCTCTCTCATTTAACAAAAGTGGTGTCGACGTGCGGTTTTCGGCATCATATTCGTCACTAATCTACCTACACGGGATATTACTGTGATTTTGGACACCGCTTTGGTTTTTTTTTTTCTATATCATCTCAAAGTTGGGACATACAAACATGGCGAACGTACCTTGAAAGTGACCTTCTTTCAGCGAAATTTCTAGAAACCACACCGACTGACAAAGATGGCGCCTTCCTTTTACGCCCCTCTAACGTTTCCGCATGGAAAACAATTTACGGCGCATGTTTGGACATGTCTGAGAGGCAAAGTTTCGCCGAAATTTTGAATCGGCAAATCGAGCCGCCATTTTTCCAAATGCCGCACATGAGGCGTTTTGTCGTAAATGGACCAGACCAAATTCTGACAGGTGTGTGCCCGTGCGGACGTACTTGGTTGGTCTCCCATCCAAGCACTGTCCGGACCGTCGCGTTGCTTAACTTCTGAGATCGAGGGATCGGGTGTACCAACGCGCCACGCGGCCGTAAAAAAAAAACGACAAGTTTTTCTGTTTTTCAATTATTTTGGTAGGTTGTACCCTCGACTTCAACATATTAGTTTGTCGTGCATGAAAACTGCACCCTACTATGATTTTATCAGCGTCGATGTCAGTCACCTTGTTGTCCTTAACTATAGAAATCCCCATAGGCCAAAAACTGTGTTCTGCTACCATATGCTCAGGAAGAAGGGACATATGTTTGGGCCCCCTAGCGACTAGTTTTGGGATAGCAGGGCCATTTTGTCAAAAAACCTCTGAAGAGTATAACTGAAGAAGGGAACAACGGATTTTTATGATTTTATGTATGCAGATACCTTAGACAATGTTATACAAAATAAAATACCAATTATGTAAAATAAGATTACATTTGCATAATTAATGAGAATATTCTATCGTAGCCATTTTTGCAATGTATCTCTTGTCCAGGACAAGATATGGTCTTGACATTCAGGTGGTAGATAGCTTTGAGCATCATGACAAAGTGAGGCAAGTTTCATCCCCCTAACATTTAATTGTGGAACTGTAGGTTTGTTTTTGTAAAAACACTCCAAAGAGGATAACTGCAGAAAGGAACAACAAATTGCCATTTTAGGCATGCAGGTAGCTTAGGCAAGATGTCCATAATGATATACATGTTATGCAAATGAGGGCCAATTTGTATGATTACTGAGAAAATGGTATGATTCCATTGTTTTTAATAACGCAACTTCAATAAATGTAACACATGTAAATTGTGATAGGTGGAACGTAAGCAGGTGCCAAATATGCAAATGAGGAGCTAATTTGCAACAGCTTAATGATTGAAATTTCATACTTGTGACATTGTGTACGTTAGTCAATGATGAACATCACCATGGATAAATCATATAAATGTTAAGTCATTTGCATAATATTTAAATGAGCTCTAAATTTTTCATGGAGGTATGAAGGGTAGTTAACCATAGTTCATGTTTACAGTTGATTCAACATTCTCTCAACTCTGTTTCTATTTCCCAGCTCCTTACATTCTGGACAAGATGGGATTTATGGAGTCATAATATCTACTGACCAGGATGGCACGATGTGTGGTCGAGCTCGGGTTTGAGTTTTTGGTGACACAGATGGGATGGAGCATTGGACTGTGGAGTTACAGAAATGAAGACTGCATCAGCTGGAGTTGAACTTTTCCTAGCTAATTCAGTGATATTGAGTATCATTGTAGTATTTGTACTCATTCCAAGGAAAGTTTAGTATACGATAAGATGATGTTGCGCAATGATCCATGTGTTTGTCAGCAGGGCTAGCCCTTTGTAATAGCCATAGGCTAGTTGGGCAGCCCTGGCTGTGTGTTCGTTGCAGCCAAACCAATAAATAAATAAATAAAATCCATTTTGTTATAACCACACTTTTCCTTATTACTCCATAATTTGCAAGGTCACTATTTTTATTCTACATTCTAAGGAACTTGACAAAAAGCAAGTATCAGTTCTGTAAATAATGACATCATTACTTTGTCTAACCTGACCCAATACTCTACACATGGATACAACCACCAAATGACAATTTCAGAGAAGACCCCCATTTCCATTGGTCAGTGATTATCAATTCTTGACTGAATTGTCTCCAGCTAAGATTGAATCTTGTTTTAGATATTGAGAAGCAGTAGATGATGTAGATTTCGCCTCTTGTTTCCTGATTGTTTTTCCACTTAAAAGCAGATCTAGAATCCTGGATATAGATGTATTTGCATTGAGCCTGTTAGTTGCAACTTGATGTGACTTGACATATGCTTGTGTGCGAGATTAAAACATATTGTACAGAACTTCTCTCATTCATGTCAGTTTAATATTGGTAATGGCTCTATGATAATGATCCACTGTTAGTGTATATAACACCCTCCAGTTTAATTTGGAACAGGTTTTCTGCGCAGGATTTGCGAGCGCGGGAATTTTTTTTCTTTTGAAATATGTACAAAAATGTACAACACAAAATTGTCATGCCTTGTTTTTCCCCCCGCGCTATCTCATTAAATTTGGAGTCTGTGGAGGATGTCATCCGGAAAATTTACTTGCTGTGGCCTAAATTACATAATTGATGCATAAGGCCACAGCAAGCAATCTTTATGGATGACATCCTCTGCAGACGGCAAAAATGAGAAAGGGCAACAAAAAAACAAGATGGGTAAAAAACGAGATGGCTGAATGTTCAAAATAGGTGCCATAAATGTTGTAAAAAGAACTGAAGTGACAAAACGTGGTACCACATCCCAACAAGCCATTTATCCCAGCACTCTTGGTACAGCACAACTCCATTGCAAATGCTGGAAAAGAACATTGTTACAGAGTGTTAAAGAAATACTTGATTGAAGTGGACACTCATACGGCACTCCATTAAAGCACTCTGTGCCCGAGTATGTATGTATCCTGATAAGGTCCAGAATTACCGATACACAGGTATGTATACCCAGACGTTTCTACATATAAATTTAAGTATAGATACTGGTAAGCTGAGAAAACTATAAGAGAAATAGAAGGAAGAAATCATGCCACTATGTTTTAGTTTGGTTATAGTTGGTTTGGACCACCACCCATGTAACAGCGGTATGGTCCACTAGTGGTTACGTCATGGATGACGTTGTACCCTTGTCCACCATCTATGGTCCGCCGTGATGTTGTGTTCCTGGAATTGCCCCTGCTGTCATCTTTGACACATGTAGTTTCAAGTTGTGTTCCTTGAATTGCACTTACTGTTGTGTATACTCTCCAAGCAGAGGTTAGGCTTCAGCTGTTTTATTAGTTTTTTAGTCGTTTTTATCGAGGTTTCTATTTTGTATTGTATCTTGTATTGTCAAAAACCAATATGACGTCACTTACATGCTTATTTGGATTACCTTACAACAAAATCCTCGAGTCCTCAGAATGGTTTTTGATGGCGCAATGTCCAATTACAAGAAAAGGGTGTAAATTTGGTGCAAATGCGAAAGTTTATGTTACATGAATAATACTATCTTGGTTGTGGAAAAAAAAGGGAAATGCTGTACTTTGGTTTCATACGCCCTTTAAGGATCTTTGAATTCCCAAAGACCTTCTACAGAACTCTTAGGAAATAAACGCATTGTGTGACCACAGTTCAACGGCATCAGTAAGAGGGACTTGAAGGCACGGAGCACTGGGAGGACCCCTGGGAGATCCAGCTGAAGATGCATGCTGTCCTGTCCAGGCAGCTGAAATTGGGAGAAACCAGTCTGATGCATATGGCAGAAGAAAAGCCGATCCTGAGAAAACAGAACTTTGCAACAGACCTGAGTCAGCTTACAGATGTGCCAGACTGCCATTCTCGTACAGGACTCTTTGGTCATAGTCATAGCTGTAGGCTCATATCAATTTTACAATGGTCAATATTGACCGAAAGAGACCATATCTATATAGGCACATTCATTGAACTATGGCAGAGAGACAGAAAGATGCGGCTATCTGAATAAAAAGCTATTAAGATACACGACTCACACCATCAACTGACTCAAAATCACCATATTGACACAAGAGTTTATTGTACATAACACCTAATTCTACAAATCTGTGTCGTTCCTCGGTCACAGCTTGTGTTCTTTTTCACACGGTTTACTCACAAAGCTACCATTGCAAACAAACATGGAACAAGTCTTGGAATAAATACCATCATCCTGTTCTGTACGTTTTTGGCAATCCGTACCATCCTCACTACACAAACGGCACTGTTACACTATAACGTAAGCACCAGCTTTTCTTACAACATAAAATTTGACCAAAGTACACCTTTTCATAATGTTCAAACTTCAATGTCTGTAGCAGTTTTTTGTTATCTCTTCGTCTTACAGAATCAAACATCTGGTATTGTTTACAAAGGTAAAATCATCTACAATCACTGAAAGCAAGGAGGTTACATAAACCTTGCTGAAAGGTATCCCTCAATGCCTACAGCCATGTAACTTAAGCTTTCTTCTTCTTGGGTCGACCCCGCCCATCAGGGGTGCCATCTGCCTTGCGTTTCTGTGTACCCTGTAATAAAGATTCAACATGACAATTTTATCTCTGACAAACTGGGAAGAGATAAAAAACTTCCAACTTTTTAAACAACTTATGTATCTTAAACAGCAAATGAATCCAAAAAAATTGAATTTTGAAATGAAGCAAACCCTTACAGTTTGTTCTAATAACAGTTCTAATAAGTGTGGCCATAAAAACTGGTTTTATTGTTTATAAGTATTAATGATTGTGTTGTATTTGTGTTCTATCCTTTCGCCTAGCTGTATGTATGAAGGATGTTTTACGCGATGGATGTTTGTAGGGTACTGCAGTTAACAAGTGATGTGGCCTTATGTGTGTTATGACAGATTTTATCCGAAGTGCCAGTCATTTAGAAAGTATTCTAGTGCCACAGCAAAAACAAAGTACAGTAACTGGTCTCCAGTTAACTAGTAATGTAGGATATTTGTCCTAACCATTACCATTTCTCAATTAAAATGTACCCTAATTGGATTTAAAAAAACGCTACCAAACAGATTTCTTTGTTGTGAAATAGACCATTGTTTTGAGTGAGACTTCACAATCAGGTCTCGTCCTGATCCTCTGGACCTGAACTGTACATGTGCCGGAAATTTCTGTACCGGTACCCACCCCTAGTGATGTACAGGTAGGTTGAAAGACAACATGACTTATGACTGGTTTGCATTGGCTTGTCAGGCTGTTGAACATGAATATAAAGACATTTAGTGGAAATCTGGTAAAAATGCAAGCTCTGATAGCACTTGTTTGTGACGACTTAGTTCGCATTATGAGGAGAAAGGTACTTTTTGTGGTGTTGTAAGTTCGAGGTTGAATAACTTCTGCATTACAGTAGTTGTTAACACATTCGTGTGAAGGTAAAAAAAATACATTTATAACATTAAAACATTTGCAGTACTTTCTTCTCCACTATAAAACATCAAACCGCTAAGTTAGATCCTCAGTACAAACCTTGGGTGTGCCGGCCCGTGGTCCACTATAAAACATCAAACCGCTAAGTTAGATCCTCAGTACAAACCTTGGGTGTGCCGGCCCGTGGTCCACTATAAAACATCAAACCACTAAGTTACAATGTAGATCCTCAGTACAAACCTTGGGTGTGCCGGCCCGTGGTCCACTATAAAACATCAAACCGCTAAGTTAGATCCTCAGTACAAACCTTGGGTGTGCCGGCCCGTGGTCCACTATAAAACATCAAACCGCTAAGTTAGATCCTCAGTACAAACCTTGGGTGTGCCGGCCCGTGGTCCACTATAAAACATCAAACCACTAAGTTAGATCCTCAGTACAAACCTTGGGTGTGCCGGCCCGTGGTCCACTATAAAACATCAAACCGCTAAGTTAGATCCTCAGTACAAACCTTGGATGTGCCGGCCCGTGGTCCACTATAAAACATCAAACTGCTAAGTTAGATCCTCAGTACAAACCTTGGGTGTGCCGGCCCGTGGTCCACTATAAAACATCAAACCGCTAAGTTAGATCCTCAGTACAAACCTTGGATGTGCCGGCCCGTGGTCCACTATAAAACATCAAACTGCTAAGTTAGATCCTCAGTACAAACCTTGGATGTGCCGGCCCGTGGTCCACTATAAAACATCAAACCGCTAAGTTACAATGTAGATCCTCAGTACAAACCTTGGATGTGCCGGCCCGTGGTCCACTATAAAACATCAAACCGCTAAGTTAGATCCTCAGTACAAACCTTGGGTGTGCCGGCCCGTGGTCCACTATAAAACATCAAACCACTAAGTTAGATCCTCAGTACAAACCTTGGGTGTGCCAGCCCGTGGGCCCCGCTTCCTTTTCTCCTGACGTTCCTTCTCTTCTAACTCAGCGTTCTCCCGCTCGATCAGGGTGATGAGGGTGTTACATCGTCTCTGCAGCTCCTACAAACAGCCAGAAAACACTCCGTCTCAAATTTCTCTTCTTGAATTCAGCATTTTCTTAAGGACCAATTTTTTCTTATAACATATGCACAATTTCAGGAGAAATGTTCACTTTTGACAAACTGAGTGCTGGTACTTGATTGCACAGGTGTAAAATCACATCTGATCTGATTTTGTCACATTTTGTTATCCTAGCATCAGTATGTTCTGACTTTCCCCTTACTCTATAGTCCTAGTCCTAGTTCAAGACTGGGAGAAGCTTGAGAACATAACCCACCATTGCAGTGCGAGACTTGAGGAACCAGTCGAAGCGGAACTGCGGGGCCTGTCTGCAGGCGTAGCGCAGTTCCTCGTACACATTCTCCTTGTCGAAACCCAGCTTGTGCAGCATGCACACCAGGAAACGGTCCTCCTCCTCTGTGTAGTTCTTCCCCTTGTTGGTGCCATATGCAATACGCAGCTGGTGGAACGGGGCCTTGTAACGTGCCATCTTTGGGACAAAACAGTCATGTTAACAATCATACTACCATCAAGCATGAAATACAAAAAATGGGCCCAAAATTCATGCAATCCTTTAGATCAAGACCTTACCACATGCAAAAGAAATTCATTCATAGCTTCTTGTGTTTTGCTGTTCAACTAAAGATAACATTGCAAACAAATGCGACCAAGGACTGAAACCTTCTTGGCAAAGGTAAAGAACATAGTGTAAGAAGAGACAAGATAACCTTTGCATCTAGGGCTTTCTTGATGCTGATCCTTCGTTGGATCTTGGCCTCTCCACGCTCAATCTGGGCCATGATACGCTCAATGTCCTGAAGCTCATTGCAGCGCTCCCAGAACACAGCAGAGTATTCGATAACCTGTGGTACCAAGAAACAGTGTTTGAATTCTATAGTTTACAGGTAAGGATCAAGGTGACTGTGTATATATCTGTGTGTGTGTGTCTGTATGTATATGTGTGTGTGTGTGTGTGTGTGTGTGTGTGTCTGTATGTGTGTGTGTGTGTCTGTATGTGTGTGTGTGTGTGTGTCTGTATATTACTGTGCAAAGTTTTATCAGATACATCCATTATTCTGAATAACTATAATGCACTTATTTGTTAGGTTGTGATTGTTACATTGTAACATGTTATTCACAACAGCTTGTCAATGGATAGTCATTTAGGGCCTACATGATTGTATACAACATCTCTAAACTATGGAACTCTTACACAGGACCCATCAAGCATAATGGAACATACCTCTTCAGGAGTCTTTCCCTCCACCTCCTTTGAGATGTTCTCAATATCATCACGGCCCCACTTCTCATTGGCCTTGATAAACTGGTTGAAGTCTCGCTTGGACCAGTTGGTGAAGCCCTTGGGATGAGCATGAGAACAGACAAAGTGTCAGCATTACACACACAGGCACATTCACAAAGAGAATTATGTACAAAACCATGTACATGTAAATTGTAGGTTGCAGAGACTTACATTCATTTCAAGTGTAAAACCCAAATACTAGATTTCCACAAACATATAATACCTTTGCCAAATATTTTACCATTTACAACTAATGTATTATGAGTGTTAACGTTGTGTGAGTGTAGATGTTGTTTGACTGTAACAAAAAAGATACATTGTATATGTCATGCTTCAATCTAGAACATGCTTTGCATATACCTGTTGAAGGAGCTTTTCCTTCTCTTCTATTTCCTCCTCAGACAGTGGTTCTCCTTCATCAATCTTCTTCTGCTCCTCCTCCTGCTGCCGCTTAGCCTCAGCAGGGGACAGGTCGATGTTCCGGGGAACCTGCAGGAATGTGGGTACACAGGCAGGGCCACACATCAGCTGACATTACAAAATCATTATGTCTAATTCATATTCTGTTAAGAACAGGTACAGTTAATGGGCTATGTTAAATCAAAAGCAAACCTTGTATATTTGCAGAATTTCATCATATTAATAATTTGCTGGTAGCTACAGGCAGGTCAATCAGCACTATCTAAATTACCCTAGAAAAACTGGAGCTAATAGTATGTAAAATATCTTACAGTCAAACTCGTGAGGTTGTTGAATGAATTCTTAAATGACACGGCAATACTCTTCATATTATAATCAAGCGTCAATGTACGATTTTGCAGTCATAGAAATTCCAAAGCATGCTGACGGAACCAACAGTTGAGAAGGATCTAAGACAGCCTCCCAAGACATGCACAACAACCACACGCTATATCATATATGACCTACTGAATGAGTAGTATGATGTCTGTACCTTATATCCAATGCTCTTCCTGTAGGCATAGATCTCCTTCTCCAGTAGTTCAAACAGTCGCGGAGGGTAGAACTGGAAATCCTGGATATTGGGCTGTTTGGGTGGGCGGGGTGCCTGGGCAGGGGAGTAAATGTAAACACCTGAACTATAGAAAATATTTCAGCTTTTATCTACAACATTGAGGTTCCAAGAAAAGAACCTGTGCACAAGAACTTACAGACCTAGAAACTGGATCAAATAAACCACTGGTCTTAGCTGAATCTCTGAAGTTCTGACAAATCACATACATATAACTGTAATATCCACAGGAAATCAATAGTCCAATATCATATTTCATATTAGATTGCATTTCCCACTTTATGACAGCATACATCAGGGGCTTAAAGATAGCTTACCTTGGGGGCCTTAGGTTCGCTGACTCTCAGGGCCTCCCGGAAGTAAGCGTCCACCGCATAGTTAGCCTTGCGTTCTCGCTTGGGTGGCTCAATCCAGTGTGTGATGCCTTGGAACTACAGGCGACAGCAGTACCATCATATTACCATCAACTTTATGTTACAATATAGACTAACATTTCTTTGCTGCAGAGAATGTAATGATTGCTACAAAGCACGGGCATTAATAATAGCCAAATATAGAGAGACATCAAGCAATAAGGTACAACATACTTAGTCTAGTATTCAACACACAGTACAAATTTCATAAATAGCATGATACTGATAGCAAAACATTTACCTGTACTGGAATATAACTACTGCCCAAGAAACCCACTCTGGGAAAACTTGGACAGGTAATAAACAGTATTCTTAATGCTTGTGTCCATTAGAAAAAGTATCAAAGGAACCACAAAAAGTGGCCACATTTAGTCTTTATGTAGAGGTGCCAACATACTAGTATAATACAGGTTTGATTGTATGACCTGTACAACTAGTACAATTCGTAAAAGTTTTGAGATTGTGATTGTAATTTGCAATAACAATTACAATCTCCAAATTTTCTACTATTCTACTATTGGTGCAGGACTTGTCGTCTAGAGTACACACCTGTTTCTCCTTGTAGTTTTCCCCTTCAAAGTTGTAGATACTGGGCATGGGGGCATCCAGGGTGAAGTTACGCAGAGCGCTCTCTCCAAGTCCCTCCAGTTTCTTACGCAGTTCTTCTGTCTATTTGTGCAAGCAGAAATAGACATCACCACGTTAGGAAATTCTGTCTTCTAACATACTGCAGTGTAACCCAAGACACTGAGAACAATGAACAACATTGGGGCTTAAAGAGGGTACAACCTCAAATGAAGCGACTGTCTCTTCCAGGGCATAAATCTGAAGCAAACTAGCACCGTATGAGGTCTTCAGCAACAAGAACAACTAAGTTTTGTTTTTACAGCCAACTTTCCTCTACAATATGTTAACATAACTTTGAAGGCAACAGTAACATTTTCCTGTCAACATTAATGTGCAATAGGGCTGGATACCTTTTGGCTTGATCAGGTTCGAGTCCAGGTCCGAGTCCAGAGGTTTAGGTTCAGGTCCGGACCTGAACCTGATCCTCTATAGCAGTTGTCGATATCTTACTTTGTAATGTTATATTATCATATAGATCATATTCTTATATTAAATAAAGTTTATTACACCGATATTCAGATAAGTGTACTTTTTATGCCTTTTTGTCAGTGATTACCAAGCAGAGAGGAGATTGAAAGCAGTTTTATATTTATTCAGAGATTATGCTACACATAATTCACTGCACAAGGCTATAATCTTACATGCAAATCAAACAACGCCATCTAGCGAGTAAGGTTAAACTGCACTCTCGCGAGACTTGAGGCGAGAACTCACGATGTTTTGAGTAGAATCCAAGATGGCCGCAGGTTTGTTTATGCCAAGCGCTAAAATTTCTTACTGCAAGACCTCACAAATCACCTCAAAGCTGGAAAAATGGATTGAATACAAGTGCAGAAGAAGAAAGAAATGTTGTTTGTCCCATGTTAATTTTTTCTGGATGCGGATTCTTCATTTTGAGTGAAAATTTACCGGAAGAATTGAGGAATTTTCCACTCGATTCCTCGTCGGTCGGCCTCATGCCATGGTAAAATTTGATGTTTTTTCGTAGCACATTGTCAATGTTGACCTAAAATTGAGCTGACAGGTACACTAAGGGACAAATGAATTTATTGTAGGCTAATTTAGTCTGATTCATGGCTACTTTGCCGGAGTACTAGTAGGATTTCTAAGTACAACAGATTTCTTGAAATTGTTCAGCCTTCTGGTCCAAAAAAAAAACGGTTCGCGACTTTCGGTTTTTTAGACTCGGTTCTCGGATGTTGTGCCGGTAAAAACCGGTCCGGCCGAACCGGTATCCAGCCCTAATGTGCAACATTATGCCAAAAAAGCAGTTACTCAAGCAATTGGACATGATTTTGGAAACGGTCAGACGTTTCAACTACATGTAGCATCCACCAGTTTTCGTCAGTGACACTGAAGTGATCTGGAAGAAACAGGTCTTTTATACCCTAACTATGAATGAAGACAATTTCATAGTACACTGTACTTACCCGTTTTTCACCCTCGGCCATGATGGCATCGATGTCGGCATCCGTCACTTCCCCTTCCTTGGAAGCGAAGACATGGTCAGCTCCATGCCTGATCATCTGTAACATCTCATCCTTCCCCAGCTTCACCTGGGCATCAGCTAGCCGACCTAATGGGGTCCAAAAAAACAATAGTATTGATGTAATGATGTAATGTTTGATATTTTAGCACAGTATGGTATTCCACAATGTTTCATAGGTGCAATTAGGGCTTTGTATAGAAATACTATGGCCTCTGTGATTACTTCTGATGGTGAGACCAGTTCATTTGAGATAGTTACTGGAGTTCTCCAGGGTGATACTTAAGCACCATATTTATTCATCATTGTACTTGCTTATGTTTTAAGACAGTTGCTTGACACAAATGTAAACAAAGGTATTGAAATCAAAGCACGAGGGAGTCATGTAGATATCCTGCCCAATATCTCACTGATCTGGACAGATGATCTTGCACTAGTTGCTGAACAAATAAAAAATGCAGAAACTTTGCTTCAATCTCTCGAGGAATCTGCATCCCTTGTAGGGCTCTACTGCACTGAATCTAAGACAGAGTTCATCAGTAACCCCAAAAAAAATCATTGGACCACTGGAACTCAGCTCCTTAACCGGGAATATTTACAAAGGGTTGATAACTTCAAATATCTCGGCTCCTACATTATGTGTCTTAAAAAGGGCTTTAAAACTAGTAAAGCCCTAGCATGGGAAGCAAGCAACAAATTGGAAAAATCTGGAAGTCTAATACAAGTATCCCTAACAAACTGAAGGTCCAAGTGTTCACTGCTGTATGGTGCTGAAACCTGGACACTTACTTGTCAACTCCAGAACAGATTGGATGGGACTTACACAAAGTTACTTCGCAGAGCACAGAACATATCTTGAACTCAACATGCAACACTCAAAACCATATATGGAAGTCGCTATCCCAGAAACTGACTTACCGAAGAGTAAAATTTGCGGGACACTGTTGCCGAGCAAAACAGGAATTAGTGTCTTCTGTTCTTCTATGGAAACCAAGTGGTTGGGTCCATTGAAGAAGAGACTTTTACGGACACTTTAACGAGAGACTCTGGTATTGATTTTGAGAATTTAGAGATCTTCAAATTGGCGCGTAATATGAAGAGTGAAAATCAAGACGTCATCGGAGAAAAATGCATCAAACAAGATGACGGCAGCATTGCTTTTACCGACACCGAGAAGCTAGCTGCTTGGAAAAGCCATTATGATAAACTCCTGAATGTTGAGTTCCCCTGGAATCCCGACAATCTTGATGAAGTGTTGCCTGTACAGGGCCCTCCACCACACTTAGAAAGACACATGATACTGAAAGCTATTAAAGCTATGAAAACAGGGAAAGCGGCAGGGCCATCTGGTATAGTTGTTGAAATGCTTCAGGCAGGTGGGGACTTTGTTGCTGACCAAGTAACATCACTGGCGAATGCTATCATCAGAGAGGAGAGAATTCCGGATGACTGGAATCTGTCATACATCATAAACTGCTACAAGGGGAAGGGTGATGCCTTAGAAAGGGGAAACTACAGAGGCTTAAAGCTACTCGACCAGGTGCTCAAAGTGATGGAACGTGTAATAGAACCCTACATCAGAGCAAGTGGACATAGACTCAATGCAATTTGGCTTCATGCCTGGGAGAGGCACCACGGATGCTATCTTCACACTGAGACAGTTGCAAGAAAAAACATCTCTCCAAAAGGAAGGACTTGTTCTTCATATTTGTCGACCTAGAGAAGGCTTTTGACAGGGTCCCAAGACAAGTGCTTTGGTGGGCCATGAGGAAGCTGGGACTGGGAGTAGAAGAATGGATAGTCAGAGTAGTACAGGCCATGTACAGACATGCTAAATCCAGTGTACGTGTGAATGACAGCTACAGTTCAGAGTTTGAGGTTAAAGTCGGAGTCCACCAGGGCTCTGTGCTTAGTCCTCTGTTATTCATCATTGTTATGGAAGCATTGTCCCGAGAGTTTAGGACTGGGTGTCCATGGGAGATGCTCTATGCGGATGATCTGATGCTGGCTGCAGAAACACTAGAAGATCTGAAACAGAAGTTCATCTGCTGGAAGAGCAGTATGGGGGCACATGGTCTCCGAGTGAACATGGGAAAGACCATGGTACTGCACAGCAGACTTACCGACACAAGACCAGTAAAGGAGTCTGGGAGGTTTCCCTGCGGCGTGTGCCAAAAGGGTGTAGGAACCAACTCCATTTTCTGTGCAATGTGTCAGCACTGGATACACAGAAGATGTACCAACATCAAGGGCATTCTGAAGGAAGACCCCAACTTTGCATGCAAGAGGTGCAAAGGTGAACTTCCTGCAGCTCCTGAACCAACTACTCAACTAGTGACAGTAGGCGAAGAAAACCTTAAAGTCGTTCCCACTTTCTGCTACCTGGGTGACATGATAAGTGAGGCTGGGGGATGCTCAGATGCTGTGACTGCCAGGGTCAAGTCTGCATGGAAAAGCATGGAAAAGCTTCCATGATCTACTCCCAATTCTCACTAACAACTACATCCCTCTTAAAAACCGGGGGCATGTCTTCAACTCTTGCATCAGGAGCGTTCTACTATATGCTTCTGAGACTTGGGCAGTTACAACAGAGGACATGAGGAGGCTAAGTAGGAGTGATGATGCCATGGTCCGCTGGATATGTTCTAGAAAGCTCTCGACCACCCTGTCTACTGAGCAGCTAAGAACCAGGCTTGGGGTTCATAGCGTACAGGACACAGTAAGATTCAATAGACTGCGCTGGTACGGCCACATCCAAAGAATGGATGAGGAGAAGTGGCCCAGGAAGATCGTGGAATTCAGCATAGAGGGAAAGAACCCTCGTGGTCGACCACGAAAGAGATGGCTGGACAACATAAAGGAAGACATCAACTTTCTCAACCTACACAGTGTCAACCCTAGTGACAGAGGTCGCTGGCGAGCTGCCATTAGACCCCCTCATCATCAGCGTGCAAGCACGTCTAACCCCCACAGGGTGGGGAACAACAGACGTTAAACCGGAGAGTGCGTGAGTGAGTGAGAGCAAGCTATGTCAGATAGGGCCCTATATATGGAGTGAAATATGTACTAGCCTAGTCCCGACCTCCGGTCGTTGATGTATGTCTATCACAAACATGGGCTTGTTTACAACCATTTCTTTGGACTCGTGTCATTTTTTTGACAATTTAATTCTTTGCAAGAGTTACCTTTGCTTTGATTAGTGGGTCTTGCTATTCAGATTTCATCTTACCCTCATACACAAGTCAATACAGTACCTACAGAAGAATATGCACACAATAGGGTACACTAAAGTTCGACTGAGGGACCAGTGAGCACTACAGGCGCGAGCTTCCTAGGGGGGTCATGGGGTATGCCTCCCCAAAAAATTTTGAAAATCAAACCTTTTGAAAAAACATCTGCATTTTTGAGTGGATTTCAATGGATAAATTAAAGTTACACATAACTCCAGAACGCCAAGATGGATTGTCTTGATATTCAGTATGTGGGTAGGTCTTCATAAGACTTCAAAACAATTGCATGGAAGGCTCAGACCTTTATCAAGCAGCACAATAGTGGGACTACCAGATCTGTGCTTGGGAGTATTGTTTTGGTTCTTTAAGGACCCTATTTTGATCTCTGTTTGGCACTTAAGCAAAGATAAGGGGTTGTAGAGCTCTAGTTAAGTGTAAAACCCTCTTAAAAATGACTTGTACTGCACTGCAAACATACCTTGTTGGATGACGATCGTGTCCAGCTTCAGTTTGGTTTCTGCCCGTTCCACAATGCGGTCCTCCACTGTGTTATCTGCAATCATACGGAACACGCGAACCTGCTTCTTCTGACCAATGCGATGGGCTCGGTCCTAGAAAGAGACGCTTGATTTTCATAAAAGGGAAAGCAGTGGCATGTAGACAAACCAAATTAATTGTTATTAGAATATGAACCCTTAACGGTGTTCTACTAAATCCTGGAACATGCTTTTAACCAAACCTTCAGAAGAGCCATTCGCCTACTGTGGACAGTCTACCACATTTGGACACGTTTATGGACCATGCTGTTATCTAAAAAGGCTACTTTTATGCATGGACAACTTACTACTAGCCTGGGTACCATCCGGATAGTAGTTCGCTCCTATGTTCGCTTCTGCTATCCGTCTGGAGACTTGCGCATTCAAACCGTTTGGTGGTGACGCCAGTTGATGAGCGAATCAAGGAATGGGTTCTAGAGCACTCGTTCGATGACGACAGGCCGGCGCCCACATGCGCTAGTCTCCAGTATAGGGGACGTGGGGCTTTTCCGGTGTTGGAACACCGGTTCGAACGATCACTTGAACCCATTCCATAATTCGCTCATATGTGGGGACCAATCAGCGCCTGCTTCCAAAATTTGGACGATTCCAGACGTTAATATGGCCCGCGTTCCCAGACGGAAACACAGAGAAGCGACTGTATATAGTGTATAGTGAATGTCAGAGCTAGAAGCGACTGTATATAGTATATAATGAACGTCGGAGCAAACTACTTTCCGGATGGTACCCAGGCTAACTTACTACAGAATGACCCACAAATAATAATTGCAACGCATTGGCTGGCAATTTTGATGACGTTTGTGCACACACATTTACTTAGTCTACTTTGTAAACATCATACTATTGAAATTTATACCAGTACCAACCAGTACCTGTTCCAATGATCAAAGTCACGCCCTACTCCACAAGTGCACTATTGGAAGGGTCCTCAGGGGAATTCAAGAACTTGTTCGCTACTTATTTACCCTGCGGTTAGGCTTCAACTTATGGTCGATTTGACGAAACAAACTTGATTCAAGTAAAGTTCTCTGAGGAATTATAATACCTGCTTCTGTGGTTAGACAATTGCATGCTCCTTTAATGTTTTGCACATTTCCATCAGCGGTGTATCAAAGTTTGTGATATTTTCAGGTTGGACCCATGTCTTACAATCTCCAAAACCCATGCAATAGTTACCATCCCATCTCACCATGCATGTGCACCTACCATGGCCTGTAGGTCCACCTGGGGGTTCCAGTCACTGTCGTACAACAGAACAACATCTGCTGTGGCAAGATTGATGCCCAGGCCGCCCGCACGTGTGCTCAACATGAAGATGAACTTGTCACTGCCTGGACGGTTGTAGTCATTGATTTGTGCCTAGCAGCAAGGAGCAGATAACTATTATGACACGTGGAAGTGGCCAGGAGAAAGAAAACACAATAAGAAATAAAATACTCCACCTTTCTACACATTCACAGTCTTGCTCTTTTTGTCAGTGGGACCATGCAGGAAATGCTATCAGTGAACATTTTATGATCTGTTAGTTTCCATAATCCCATACAATGTTGGATGAATGTTGTTCTATTGCATGGTAGGAAAGTCAATTTACAACTATCTTAGGCAAATTACAAGTGGACTTTGGAATGATTTAAGTAAATTTGCACACACACACACAAACACACACATAAACACAGAACAAAAACATCACCCAACGCCCCGGGAATGGAGGCATTAGAACATTAATATACTTGTACAACATACCTGTCTCTCCTCGTGTGGAGTCTGTCCGTCCAGTCGACAGTACTGCCAGCCCTTCCAGATGCAGTAGTCCTCCAGGATGTCCAGCATACGTGTCATCTGGCTAAAGATCAGGACACGCGAGCCTGGTGGATGGGCAAGGTGGAGATATAATGTAACCAAATCAGACATTCATTCTTTGTCAACTATGATCGTCATGTGACCTAGGAAAGCTCACTAGGTCATGTGACATGAGTGTGTTGGAAACAGAACTTTTAACCAATGTAAGACTAAGTCTAAGAAAACAAGCAGACTAGTGAAGTGAATGCAGCCAGCCCACACTAATTCAATATTAATTTGATTCTGTCTGTAGGCACCCCTTCACATTTAAGAACCCATTCCTTGACAAGAGTAGGGATGACCCAGTGTGCCTGGCCATAACTTCTCTGTCGTCACATTGAAAACCAGAGAGATGTCGTTGGCACCTTACCCTCGGCCTGTAGGCGTGGCAACAGCTTGTCCAGTATGCACATCTTGCCCGAGTTCTGCACCAGGTGCGTGTCTGTGGTGTAGGGGGGGCCGGGCTCCGCACCATCAAACAGGTACGGGTGGTTGGCACACTTCCGCAGCTGCATCAGGATGTTCAGCAGACGCATCTTGTCCGACTTTCCTGCCCCGTTTACCACATCAATGTCCTTCATCAGGATCTTAGTGTACCTGGGGTGAGGGTTTTTATTCAACAATAAGCAAATAAGTGAAAAAACAAACAAGAATCATTACAGTAGTATCTTATTCGTTGTCGAGGATGGAGATAAGTACAGGGAAACTGACAGCACTGTATTCAGCTACAAAGATCCATCACTGCTGTGAACTGACTTCTACTCCACAGCAAATGAAATCAGGCCTCCTTCTATCAGTATCTGTAATTTTGTAGATGCATCAGATTTGTACTGTACTGTTTCTTTGTCAGCTATTGGAAATTGGTCTCTGTCCTGTACATATGCGTACCATACATGTACAAATGTATAACTAATGCGTACTATTTCAAAACTGCGGCAATTGATTACTCATACAGAAGTTATGAACAGCAAATTGCCGTACATATGTTGTAACATTTTTCGTTGATATTAGCGGAAAAAACTTGAACACTACCTCTGTATGCTGTGTACCATACAACGATGCCAAGTTGTATGGTATGATTTTGCATAGATTTTATTCATTGGCAAAATGCCTCAGTAAGCTAGTTACAGTTTTGGAGAAGACTTTTTGACAAATGGATACTCCCTAGCAACCTCAGGAAAAACTGCTGTCTTGGTGAATCTGTCACACTCATTTCTTTTTTACTTTGGCTTTGGCTGCTTTTGTCCTGGTTCAGTATGGCGGCCTTGAAAAGGCGTCTTTTGTATGACACCTGTTCCGCCATACCTTCTATTGTATTTTGGAAAATCTTAATAAATAAATCACAAGAATTGGATAATATTGGCAATAAGCAGCACGAATGGACTTAAATCAGAGGAGGGGCAACAATTCAAATATACATTAATCTTCAACTACATGTAACTATTGTAAGGTCAACAGTCCTTAGTATGTGTGAACACCCCTTTAACTATGTGAGCCAATCCTTTCAAAATTCTAATTTCTATCACACATGTCAATTGGGGCCTAGCACCTATTCTGCACTTTGGGCATGCCCTGCAAAAATCAATAGTTTAATTGACAAATACAATAATACAAATAAATGTGCATGTACAACAAAAATGTCACTAAAAAGTAAAATTCTTCATTCCAAGCACTCTCGCAAACTATAGTATGATGCCACATCAACAGACATCAAATTCTATTTTAGTGTTACCAGGCACAATGACTATCTTTTGACAGAAATCGTCATCTACTAATTTATCTCAATGTGTGAAGGGCTTACTTAATGTAGTTAGTTACTGGTAATTGTTGTTAGTTAGTAATTGGTGCATGATTAATACTTGAATGCCAGGCTACAACATCCAGTGTTATATCCTGGTGCGGAGGTACACAGGTCACAGTTACCATTCTCTTTGCATTCTGGCGAGCCCCACGTAGATTTTTGTCTCCTTTTTTGGCTTGAGGCTGGCCTCCACATCTGACTTCAAACGACGGAGGAGGAATGGACGCAAAACCTGTGGTGGTGGGAGCGTGGGGGGCGGTGCAGAAATAATGTTAGGAAATCCGCTCCACCATGTATGTGTGTGTGTGCGCATGTGTGCGTCCACAGCAAACCAGTCCAGGGCCCAGGGACAGGACGGGCCCACAATACAATTGCACAATTCCCCTCTTGCCACTTTGAGGCTCTGCTCACCCCACGAGTCTACTCACACCCCACGGGTCTGTGAGCTCAAAAGGGACATCTCTGGCAGCAGTGGAATATGCAAATTTAAGGGACGGTTGGCGTAAACAGGTCATCAAATCCCCAGCCAACGTGATGGTAGACTTAGTTACAGGCAAAAAAGCATGCTCCTTTATCTGTCCATTTTGAAATTTGGTCACCTTTTTGGTAATCAGCAGCAGGTGCGACCAAAGAGACAAGACCCGAGGAACTGTGCACATGTATAACGTGTGTGCACATGAACTGGTCAGGGACTCTCTACTCCAACCTCATCCAATCAGTTTTACAACTGCCAGAAAATGGAATGTATGATAATTTCTGGTTGCCCAAGGACTAAGTCAAGAGGAGAGTCCCTGTAAAAAGCTCAAGGTACACACACAGAACTGTTAGTGGTTCACTCCATCCTTTACCATTCTCGCTGCAATTTGGTCAGGCCAACGTAGATCTTTGTCTCCTTCTTAGGGAGAAGCTCTTTCTCCACGTCCGATTTGATTCGGCGCAGGAGGAAAGGGCGCAGCACCTGGGTGTGTGGGAACGAGTGCAGACATGAACACAGGCTGCACAGCTTACAAACAGCACCAACTCATGTATAGCACAGGTTACAAACAGCACCAACTCATGTACAGCACAGCTTACAAACACAGCGCCAACTCATGTACAGCACAGCTTACAAACACAGCACCAACTCATGTACAGCACAGCTTACAAACAGCACCAACTCATGTACAGCACAGCTTACAAACACAGCGCCAACTCATGTACAGCAAAGCTTACAAACAGCACCAACTCATGTATAGCACAGCTTACAAACACAGCGCCAACTTATGTACAGCACAGGTTACAAACAGCACCAACTCATGTACAGCACAGCTTACAAATACAGCGGCAACTCATGTATAGCACAGCTTACAAACAGCACCAACTCATGTACAGCACAACTTACAAACACAACGCCAACTCATCTACAGCACAGCTTACAAACACAGCACCAACTCATGTACAGCACAGCTTACAAACACAGCACCAACTCATGTACAGCACAGCTTACAAACACAGCACCAACTCATGTACAGCACAGCTTACAAACAGCACCAACTCATGTACAGCACAGCTTACAAACACAGCGCCAACTCATGTACAGCAAAGCTTACAAACAGCACCAACTCATGCATAGCACAGGTTACAAACAGCATACAGCACAGGTTACAAACAGCATCAATTCATGTACAGCACAACTTACAAACACAGCGCCAACTCATCTACAGCACAGCTTACAAACACAGCGCCAACTCATCTACAGCACAGCTTACAAACACAGCGCCAACTCATCTACAGCACAGCTTACAAACACAGCGCCAACTCATCTACAGCACAGCTTACAAACACAGCGCCAACTCATCTACAGCACAGCTTACAAACACAGCGCCAACTCATCTACAGCACAGCTTACAAACACAGCGCCAACTCATCTACAGCATAGCTTACAAACACAGCGACAACTCATCTACAGCACAAGTTACAAACAGCGCCAACTCAATTACAGCACAGGTTACAAACACAGCACCACCTCATGTACAGTACTGGTTGCAAACACAGCGCCAACTTATGTACAGCACAGGTTACAAACAGCACCAACTCATGTACAGCACAGGTTGCAAACACAGTGCCAACTCATGTACAGCACAGCTTACATGTATAAACACAGTGCCAACTCATGTACAAGACAGCTTACAAACACAGCGCCAACTCATGCACAGGACAGCTTACAAACACAGCACCAACTCATGTACAGCACTGGTTGCAAACACAGCGCCAACTTATGTACAGCACAGGTTACAAACAGCACCAACTCATGTACAGCACTGGTTGCAAACAGTGCCAACTCATGTATAGCACAGATTACAAGCATGACACGAAACATGTACAAACATTGCAATACACTACCAAGGACATGCTCCATATAACTTTTCTTGACAAAGCCTCTTTGCAATTTGGCTACATTAGCTTTATCAAGATTCTTTTCACAAAAAGTTTTACATTTTTTCTTAGATTTTTACAATTTTTTTCTTATACTGCTACCATCATGACAAAATCTAAAATAATAAAACTTGGAGGTGACTGGGTATGATCTTCCTGGTTGGATGCCTTTAGGCAGAATAAGAAGCAAAGTTTGCAGTGATGCCATGAAAGCAATGCCATAAGAGGTAGTACGAGAAGTAGTAAAGGGTCATATTAGTTAGCTCAGGGTTTGAAATGACTGGTTGCCCAGTTGCGCGGCCCAACCATATTTTGTTTGGCGCGTCATGACGAACCTGGCGTGTGAAAGGCACATTAACGAAAAGGAACTCTACACTATGATATTGGCGGCGAGAAGATGGGGCCCCCATGGTCAGGCAAACGTCTCCTAGTGTTTTTGTCAGGCTCTTGGCACTTTAGGAGATTCTCCCTCCTGCAGTTTTTGTCCGTGGGTGCATATTCTTACCATAAACCGGTGTTAAATAACGTTAATCAATTGAAAATCTCAAAGTGTTGAATTCACATTCAGAGCTCGATAACATGGCCCATGGCAACCAAAATGTACATGGGTAACCTAGTGTTTGGCTGAGGTTGTCAACTGGGCAACTTTGAGCAGCAGTGTGTATAATGCACACTGCTGCTCAGAAAATGTTTTAAGGTTGCTCAAGTAGTGCTTTATACAAGCTTTAGGGCAGCAAGCAGAAATGCAAGCGAGTTGGTTAAGACTAGAGACACCTAATCTCCTAGTGGATCTATCTGGGGCAAAGACAGTATCCAAACGGATAAATAGTGTCCAGTGTCTTTGTCCCCGATAGAACTAAGTCTTGGAGAGTGACACCAGCAGTTGGAAAACCTGCTTCTGTGATGCATTAGAAGCTGATAGTATGTATGTCAAGCATAGGTGAAAGAACATGAATCAGTGTTAAAACAGTGTGATCAAAACAGAATATACTGAAATCCAGTTCAGTGACAGCTGAGAGTACAACCCCAGTCCCGTATCAATTTTAAGGACAGATCTATGACGGTTAGACATCCAGGTAACAAGATACGCCAAAAAGCAGTTACTCAACTGGATATGTTTCCAAAATCATATCCAGTTGCTTGAGTAACTGCTTTTTGGCATAATTCAATCTCTACACCTGGATTAGTCTTGGAGATTACTTCTGGACGTTTGAAGTGATAACTATCATTTTTCTTCATTGTCACTAGAATGAACTGGGAGAGCAAGTCGATACTAGTACAATTTGTATCCTATGTACTAGTATCGACCATCTGGAAATAAGCACCAAATCTTATCCAGTTATAGAGATTGAATTGTTCTTAGATATTGTTAACCTGGATGTCTAACCTTCGTTAATCCACCCAAGTCCATCCATGCATCTTAATCTTATAAAGAAATAACTGGTCACTTTCAATCTCAATCATAAAATCACACACAAAATGTTCAGTAAACCTATAACATCATATTACACAGTCATATAGTAATATTTGTGCATAATGAGTCCTTACAAAAAAAAAAACCCTAAAGTATTTTAATACTTTAAAAAGATACTTAATGTAAAACTAGGATGATGTTTGAATTCAATTTTTAGGTGATTTTTTTTAAATAATTGGGGGTTATGCTAAGATGTACTTACCATCTACAGTATAATCTGAATTATACCTCATACGAGACCTTGTTCAGGGAGAGTACAGTATGCAGTATTCCTTGGAATCGCTAGATGGTGCACAACATACAAAGAAAAGAAAAGCATGATGGGACCTCACGTGATGACGCCCCTTCCCAATCATCATTGACTGAGTGCGAGAGTAGATAAATAAGTCTGTGCTGTCCATGGGTGGGTAATGTTCACTAAATCCCTGCAGCTGAACATAAGTTACTGAGGGTGGGAAGATATACCTGAACAAGGTCTCGTATGAGGTATAATTCAGATTATACTGTAGATGGTAAGTACATCTTAGCATAACCCCCAATTATACCTCACTGACTCGACCTTGTTCAGGGAGAGTACAGTATGCAGACTCCAAAGCTGTATCTGGACAGCACAGGTATCAACTGAAGTATCAGTTATAGTCTAAGAAGGTCAGTTCTCGTGACCTAATGTCCTACCAGTATAACTGTTAGATAACACTGAGTGCCTGATGAACAAAGGCATTAATCCTTAGGACTTGGTACACATTGTCCAGTCCCATCAACTTGCCCCCCCCCCTTTTTCCCAAGGGGAAGGAGACATCTTCAAGCGACCCTTGAGGAGACAAACACAAACCTCCTGTTTCCCTTCATAGAGGGAAGAAACCCATTAGATGTAGTGGCTGGTCCTCGTGAAAGAACGGCCTATAACAATAAAACAATTTATTACACAACAATTGTAACGGGTACAATGTAAGGTAAGGCAATGTATAGCATGCATGTGTTGAACGACTGGGCCAATATAAGAGCGCCCAAGCGATCTATCGACCACAGGAAAAAATAGCTGAATTTCAAGCTAACTGTGGCTCCAAATAAAAACAAGAGTACCAACATACCAATAATACATTTGAATTGGTGTGGTTCATGCAAAAACATGAAGTCAACTGTAATAGATTCCTCGCGAATCCACATAACGTGTGTAACAAACATACTCAACTTGTAAACAAGTAGGAGCCTCACCTGTGGTGTAGGCAATCTTTACAAAAACAAACGATAAGTACCAATTTTGGTAACTCAACACCACATTTTAATGTTTCCAGTCCAGTGGATTGTAGGCTGCCAGAAGCCAGTCTTGTGAGCCTAAATTGCATGGCTCACTTGTCACCAATCACCTACCGGAAGCTTGGGATAGTGAAATTCAGAAAGGTGTCTGGTAACTTGCATTGTACCCCAACACCTAATTTAACAGTGAAGTTTTTTCACTCACACATGAGTACAGTTCCACCCTTAACGTGTGAACTTGTATATTTCACTAAGAAACATGAATAGCAAGAAGTACTTGCAATATGTCAATATCAGCTGACATCAAGAGTAGCACAGAAGGACAAGGTACATTGCGGGCCTTCGTCATGTTGCAGACACCAGCAAGACTATAAGGGTTGACATAGTATGAAAAACATCACCAGTTTCATCGTATTAATCCCATCACATGTCTCATCATTTTGATCACATCACATGTCTCATCATTTGATCACATCACATGTCTCATCATATTGATCACATTACGTCTCATCATATTGATCACATCACGTGTCTCATCATATTGATCACATATCTCATCATTTTGATCACACCACATATGCTTCAGCATACTGACCAGCTGGATAGTATGATAAAAACCCAGATGGTAACAATGCAACAACGTCTAGTCTGTGTGCAAAGACTGCACAAAATAATTAAACTGATCTTCTCTGCAATGTCTGCCATGATCAGTTTTGAACATGGTTATGTGTAACATGTTCTACAACCCTGTTGTAAGTTACCTGTGAACTTAAAAAAGGAATTGCGCTATTGCGCTTGATATTGCGCTATTGCGCTTGATATTGCGCTACTTCAACATCATGTGAACAAAGAAGGGCGACGAACTCTTTCCGTCCATAGAAGCGCCAACATGTACAAAACATAATGTAATTGTAAACAAAATTGTTTGCACAATTTCTCCGCACAACTCAACCATATAGCGATAGTTGTGGAGACGTATCATGGGTCCCGATGCTGGAAGCTCGGGCAGCGGGAGTTCCGAAACTTGAAGTTCACCGTTCATATTGGTATATGTAGCCAAGGTGTTTTGCCCCTTGACTTCAGATTCCCGCTGTACACGTAACCAAGTAACTACTGGTGTAAAATTAGCAGCCAGAAGGTACCTAATTTAATGTAAGGCGGCTGAATTGCGTGCTCGAGGCCCCTTCTCAACACGGGGCCCCCGATTTCACGAAAGAATGTAACATCGGGGAGCGTTCATGCCAACAAAATATATCAAATAGGCGGGTTGCTTTAAAACCCATGGCACCACTGAACGTTACGCTGATAATGGACCTTCGGTCGGATTCATAACCGATGTGATGTTCCCGATAACGTATAACGGGTAAAAACAGGTCTATAGCTGAGCCAGGAACCTAAATGGCGGACAAAATGTTACCAGCACGTTTCAACACTACTATGACCTCTGACCCTTTAATGCAATAATGGGGTCCTCTAGCGATTTTAACAAGAATCGCACTTCTGATACAACATTAGCCATCGGTATTTATACCATCCGGCTAGGTGCTTGTGGATCTGATAACTAGGACCGTAGGTGAGAACACAAGAAACAGGATCTTGGCTACTGGCCAGAATAATAGGTTTCACACCTGCATACGAGGTATTGAACGTCTACAATATTCGAACGATAGTGTCCATGATTGGATCAAGGATATGTTACCTGATTGGCTACCTCAATAGCCCCTGCTCTGGTGACTGGGAATCCCCCCCAGTCCAGGACATGCACGTGGCGAGCCAAGACGAGCAGCTGTAAACAAATGCTCAGATGGCCGGCATATAATAGTTAATCAACCAGTTAAAGAACGTGGTTAATATTTTCTTCATCCTAAAACAACAGGAAGAAGACAACGTTCCGGTGTCAAACACCAACATGCTAAGAATGATGAGGATACTTCCAAGCCGAGCGATGTGGACGCAAGGCTAAACAGTGTATAACTGACAAGTGTCCGCCATGTTCAGACTATATTGTCTGTTTGCACTATAATGAACACAACAAAGCTCCATTGTCGGCTCTTGTGATAAGGCCGTGCCGAACAGCAAAAAGGTAAACAATCGTTTTTACCGTAGTAAGTAGGTAAACACAATAATGTTACCTGAAGTTCCGTGAAGCACACAGAGCTCCTTCTTCCCATCTTCTGGAACATACTTACCAGGAAGAAGTAGAATCATAAGAATGCTCTGCAGCCACGCCCGGGACGGTCAATCCTGGGTGAGCGGAGTTCGGAGGAATACCGTCGACCATTTGCCGACAACATTCGCAATGTTTGCATAACAATGGTTTATTAGAAAGGACACGTGTTCCTCGTATAGAACAAAATTCTATCAAGACTACCAAAAACATGGTAAACTCGTCAACATGAATCATGTTAAATCTTGTTGTCTAAAGTAACAACAAAGAGCCAGACGTTGAATATACATGTGTATTAACTACGTGCGTGACCAGTCACAAAACGTCCCAGACGAATTCAACTTCGTCAATTGTCTTTGAGGAGCATTCTCCGTGAAAATGCTAATTACGGACACACATTTCTAGTATGGCTAAGTAATTGATAACTTTATTGCCATAAAAAAGCTTCCCTCAGGGACAAGCTTTAACATAAGCTCCCAATATTTTATTCACCTGGAGCTTCTCTTGTCAGACAACTGCGACGTATCATAGTCAGCAGAAGAAGAAGGGGAGGTCCCCTTCTGTGCCGATTGACGTCTTTCCTAAGTCAACCGCTCATAAAACGACTTTATGGGGAAACTGCTGGACGCTCCTCCTTGACGAGCGTAGAATGCAACGGCAACATGCCTAACAGCGTGTTCAACATGGAAGCTTATCCGAGCAACCATAACGGAGCGACCGGAGCCCGTAATCTACTTACAGTTCCATTGAGATGTCGATCACCCCGACCGGCCCACGTGGCACGGCGGCTGCCGCTCCTTCTGAATATGGACGGAGCCCCGAGAACAGTCTTCCACCGTTCTCAAATCTTTAACGTCACCTGGCGCAAAGAACGTGGGGTATTACCTCAATTCTCCGTGCCTGCTGCACCGAAAGGGCCAGTGCCTCAACCTCGGGCACCATGGCCATAGCGGCCCTCTGTGGCTGCGCTATCCTCCAGGTTTTTCGGCCTGGTGCGCCGATAGTGCCAGCTCCGTGTAAGGCACAAGGTATGACGGCCGTCTGTATACGTAGCCTCGCCGATAACCTCCAGGTTTTACGGCATGCTTGGCCAATTCTTCCCGTGCATGTTGCGCCGAAAGGGCCTTTTGGTCCTTCCCAGCGCCTGGCAAGCCTTGAGCGCTAAGCTCGACCGCCAGTACCGATAGTAGCCCGCCGATAGGGGCTTTTCACCCTTCCCGGTCTTACGGCCTGCTGCGTCGATAGTAGCCGGCCGATAGGGGCTTACCCTATCGGCGGCATGGTGCGCCGAAAGTGGTTCTTCTCTTAGCTCCACCACTTGATAATTTTCCAACAACGAAAAACTGAGTCACTACCGGATCGTACCGGAGCAAACTCGATGCGTGCACCTTGCGCGAAGCACAAAAGGAAATGATGATTGGGAAGGGGCGTCATCACGTGAGGTCCCATCATGCTTTTCTTTTCTTTGTATGTTGTGCACCATCTAGCGATTCCAAGGAATACTGCATACTGTACTCTCCCTGAACAAGGTCGAGTCAGTGAGGTATAACTGGTCAACCCGTTGTCATTCTGCTACAAAATGTCACTAAACAGAAGAAAGGCAGTGACCAATGCAACTTTCAAACCTTTCCTGATTTCTGTGCTATAATGGATGTTTGGATGTTTTGTGGTTAAGGTGTGGGACTTACCGTGTGCAATCGAGCCACCATGTCATCCTTATCCAGACAAGCATTGGTGTCAAACCAGGCATCAAAGTCCTGCAATCAAATACAAATGACAGACTTATCATTCAGCAAACGTGTGCTGTGTGTCTTAACCTACAATTTATGCCAAATTGGTATCCACCTCCTGTAGAACCCGAACCTGGAGGAAGATCCTGAAAAATGCTGCAAATGAGACTTCATGACATTTTTGTACAAGACCAACTAACTATGTATGTAATGGATGTTGAAAAACCCTAATCCTATGGTTGCAAGGTCAACACGTCACCAGTATCCTCTCTGCCATTACACAGTTCAACTATTAGAACACTACCGATTCATCTACATCAACCTACATCAGTGACTCATAATGACAAACAATTGCTTATGGTACCCAGCAGAATGGAGAATTGACATTGTACCTACTCATGGAAGAAATTCTGCAAGCATTAATGAGTTAGTCATATAAGAAGTTACAGTCACATCAAGGTACAACAAGGTATATGTTCCACTTGGCTTGGCTGGTGACAATTACAAAATTCATGATGTAAAATAAAACTTGGATGTTAAGTATATCCTGTAAGTGTCTGACCTCAGAGGAGTTGAAGACATCAGGCAGGAGAAAGTTCAGGAGTGACCAGAGTTCATGCAGGTTGTTCTGTAGGGGGGTGCCAGTCAGCAGCAGCCGATTGGTCGTCTTGAACGTTCGCACGATCTCAGACAACTAGAAATGACCACAAAAAAGTACTGAATGAAAAGTACTGAACTTACACACACCAAGAATATTATGTCATTGAAAGGTAAAAGAAAATGATCCTGAATCCCCCCAAAAATCAGCCTAAATTTGTCCATGAAGGTTAGGCATCCAGGTACAAAATATTCAAGTTCCTATAGTTTTGTCTTACCATAGGAACTATCCGAACCTAATTTGCATTTGTATACAAGTTAGTAACATGTTTCATCCAGTTAGATGTAGTTGTATTGATTTGCCCCACCACTTTATTCTAGTGAAGCTGTAGAATATTGATGGATGTCACTCGAAGAGTCCGGTAGAAATCTATGGATCTTATGCAGTTAGTTGTCTTTGATTAAGAATCGCCTCTTAATGAAACTCTACAATTTAAAACCAACAATGACGCGCTTCAGAAAAACAAATATCCAAACATCTGATCTTCACGTATCCCCTTTCATAAGAGGAGATCTAGGGTTAATTGTGGTTGTGCAAGTAATTTTCTTTCCATGCAAGCAAGTTTCAGCTCACCCATATTTGATTTTGAGCCTTGCATAGAGAGTCTGATACTATCGTAAAGAAAATCACACATTCTATTGAAATTAATGGGGAAACATTGGAAATATGATCAACCAAAGTTGATATTCCAAACATTTTGTGCCGAGTTTATATACAGTTAACAGATAGAAAATAGGAAAATATACTTTGCGTTTAAGTGCTACTGCAATTTAACTGTATGACACAGGAAGTAAGCAGAAGACATGACAGTTGCTGGCCAGTTTCCTGGAGCAGGCCTGAGTAAGAGGTATTAGTAATTTATGTAGGGGAGCATCCTCTAATATAGTAATAGTGCCTGTGCTGTAGGTCATTCCATGCGACCTGTGTTGGTGCGGCCTAGGAAAAAATGTTGTGTTTCCTGTTTCCCTACCTATCCTAGAAAAACCTGCCCACCCACTGACTTCTTTTGGGTGGAGTCACATAGCTTCCAGTTAAAATTTTTATTCAGCCTGCTTTCTATTGGAGTAAAAACACTGCTTGTGCTATCTAATGAAGGAAAACAGTATATTATGCACAAAACTTAAGTTTGACATTGAAAGACAAGTGTCCTCATACATTTCGGTTTACTTTGTTCAACTGTATTGTAATATGTGTCACTGGACTAAGAGTTTTGGCTAGCCTAAAAAAAATTACAAGAATAAAAACATGAATCCAAATGAATCTAAATACATATAACACAGGAAAGTATGTTTATGTTACCTTGGATTTTTCGTTCTTGATCCTGTGTGCTTCGTCGATGACCAGGTAGCGCCAGTTGAACTTTTTGAAGACAGCCTTTTCGCGGAGAGCCATCTCATAGGACGTGATGCAGACATCCCACTCCCCAGGCATGATCTGGTCACGGATAATGGCAGCCTTCACCAGGAAAAGGTAGGGATGGTCACAATTTACAGTGGAAGCTTTGGCTATGTAAGAGTGCACCACCTAGCAATTGTGCTGGTGAACTACAAGGTGTTCTCCCAAAGAAGGTCTCACAGGAAGTAGAATTAGGATACTAAGTACATCTAAGCAATATTAATTCAGTTACATGTACAAGTTAAAGAAGAGTCTGCCTTTTACAAGACCTGCCTGGTCAGTAGTGACCGATTCTTGATTGAACTGACCCTTTTCTCCTGGTCCCCGATGAGGCTGACCGTGCGGATGGACGGGCACCAGTGTTCAAACTCATTCATCCAGTTAGCCAGGGTGGACTTGGGCACGATGACCAGATGAGGTCCTGGGATGCTCCTGTAGTGCTTCATGTAACCCAGCAGAGAAATGGTCTGCAAAGTTTTACCTAGACCCTGCAAGCAGATAAAAGGAATAGTGAGCAAATCCTATCCTTCTGAGCTCCAGAAATGTGATCAATGACACCAGCAATTGTTTCAATCGCATCTTTCTTCTATCATTCTACAAAATCTGAAAATGATTTCCCGCATCAAATGCATACTGTACTGACCATTTCATCTGCCAGGATTCCGTTAATTCCATTCTCGTACAAGTTGATCATCCAGTTGAGCCCACGGACCTGGTAGTCTCGCATTTCTCCATTTTTCACATCTGAAACAGCATGGAACACATTGGTATGGAACACATTAGCATGGAACACATCAGCATGGAACACATAGTGTAGGACATTAGAGCACTTACATGATGGTGATTCTTCGAAGCGTGTGACAACAGTCGTCGCCTTCCTGCTTTCTGATAGCAACTCTTCGTCTTCTTCTTGTTCTGTACGCCTGTGTCGGTGACTGTGGACACAAAAAACAGCTTTAATAAAGTTTAAACACCAATTCATCAGATGCCTTTTGAAAGCAAGTAATTTTATTCAACAGTTGTGAACGTAAAAGTTTGTTTAGGGAAAAGGGATGGGTACTATAATTCACTTTGTCTTCTCAGCACCAAACTCTCACGGTCTGAGAAACTTGAAGTTGAACTTGTTCTCGGAAGTAAATGTTCACAGTGGCAGCAGGAGCATGAAAAAAATCCTTTGTAATCCTTAATGATAAGTTCACTTGACAGGCGTCACCGTGAAAACCGTGAACATAAAAGTACTGTTAAAAAATTGGGAATTAATTACAGTATGTCAAGCCGTGATGTGATTTCTAAGATGGCTGCACCCTGGAACTATTTTCTTGTGAAAACAAAACTTACTCGGCAGCTGATCCTGGTGTCAAGGGTGGCGGTGCCGACGACCCAGAGGCCAGGAGCTTGGACCGCTCGTCAGGCTTGATCCGAGGACGACCCTTCATCTTTAGGGGGCTGGTGGGGGCTTTAGTTCCCGACGCCATAAAGTGAGTGAAGAGTTCAGTCTGCTGTAGGAGGTACTGAAACCTGTGGGAACGGTCTTCAACCTGTAGACACAGCAGAATACAAACTCATTTTCTTCTTGCTACAGTACAAAATCCTCTGCATTACCGTAACAAGTCGGTAGGGGACACAAAATCTAATAGTTTCCAGGTCTCATCAAGACCTACCCACAAGCCAAACATCAATACAATCCATCCAGGCGTTTTCGAGTTTATCCTGGTCTTCCACACACACGCGCACGCATGCACGTACAGTATGTACCCAATATTCTGTACCCTGGACTTACCACTTTGGCTTCATAGTCCTTGTCTTCTTTGGGTTCTATTCCCTTCCCTCGTGGAGGAGACTTCAGCTTGAAAGGAGCTGCACCTGGTGGCTGGTACTGAAAAACATTCAGTAGGTAGTACTAGGTACAGAATATATTCTAGTTAGTTCTGTTCGCATATGTTCTAGTCTGATTTGTGGTTTTAGAACTGCACTCCAATTAGGGTCCCTTACTGTAATGCTGTTCCCCTCCTTTTGTGTAGCTTTCCCTTCTCCTGTTGGGCGAGTCGTCCACAAAATCTTCAGTTACGGCAAAAGTATCCTCTGATAGTTGTTTCCTCAGTAATAACTTTTGTGGCTGGGCACTGAAGCTGTGTGTTCAATCTGTTTTTCATTTACATAAACAGATTTCCGTTGCTATTTTTTTGTGTGTGAAGCCAATCAAGAAATCATGACGATCAAGTGTCATGATCAAGATCAAAGATTAGCTAGCAAACTGAAAACTTATATGGCATGTTGCCACTATCATCTTGAAACACGGGACCTCAATGACCTAGTTTAGTCTGTCAGTAATAGTGGTGCGTACCGAAGCTCACATTCCGGTTCAGGTCCTGACTCGAGTACAGAGATTCCGGTTAAGGTCAGGGACTTATAAGTCCGGTTTTTGACGATCGTTAAATTTCTCCATATGAACACTTGCCCCATGCGAGGTCCCCTAGCGTAATTCCGGCGACCGCGACTACCCCTCGACCAGGCCACATGCGATAAAAAATATTGCCGAAGACGACTGCGTCATTTTCAAAGGTGTAGCAACATCGATTTTTAATGATAACTGTCGGGAAATCACGGTAAAATTTGGCCTTTTTGGCTTGTGTTTTGACAGCCCGGACAATGCAGAAATCTCAGCATGGCGCTTGCGAGGTCAATACGGGTCATTAGGAGAGCCTACTGTAATGCAGGTAGAAATGATGCGCGCGGTGTTATTATACTCTATACTCAACCTTACAAATTAATTGTAAGTTTATTCTACACACATATAAAGGAAACAAATATAAAATAGATTTATGACTTTTTATAACATTTTTTTAAAAAAAGGTGTCTGTGTTTCTCTGCTCACCCCTGCTTTTAGTGAAGTAGCCCGACAAGCGGCAAGCGTTAACAAGCGCGGATGACTTGTTTTAACTTGTTTTTCTCGGGAAATTTCGCCATTTTCAGAAGATACGGACTTACCCATAACCCATACCAGGAGATAAACAAAACCACAGAAGTTATTTTCATGGGTAATATTACAAAAGTGAACCAGTCATTTTTGCCGCATTGCCGGATTTTGAGGAAGGTTTCCGTGGCGCGACCATGTGCTAATGGCCCGCTCATGGTGGTAGGACAACCTATTTTTGCAAACATACAGTTATTTTCTGGCCCGTTTGCTCATGAATAAAGTTACATAGGCATCTAGCATTGTTAGTATACAACAATAAAGAGATTTCCGGTTTTCCAGAAAACCGATTTTCGACGTTCCCGTTTTAACCGGACTTGAACCGAAACTTATAGCAAGTCCAATTCCGGTTCGGCGTACCGGTACGCACCACTAGTCAGTAACATATTTACCGGAAAATGCTGGAAATAGCATTTCAGAGGGTCAAGATTTCAAATTTTTTCCGGGTCGTACCCCGGACCCCCTAGAATTGTTGCGCCTCTGGCACGATGTGTTGCACCAACTGCGCTCCAGGCATTCCTCCGGGTTCTGGGCATGTTTCCTTCTCACATGGTCAAATTAGTCAGCTATTTTCACCAATTGAGATTGCCTTATTTCGTACAAATCAATCAATCAATCAACGACCTTTATCTATACTAGAAGTAGCCCTGTCGGCCTTAGCTGCTCTTCTCAGAGGTCCAGTGGAATACGCATCAATTTACCGTTATGCTTCTTCTTCGTGTTTAGGTGGCCACTTTACAACCCCTTGTGAATTTACCGTGACATGTTACAGGGCCTCCTGAATTCACCGTTAAGCGTTACGATGAACCCCCCATGCAGACCCTCTTGAAGCAAGACTCTACTGTAGTCCAAGGAGGTTGTTGAATTCAACCCCCTTGTGTAGTCTGTCAAAATCTATCCGGTCAAATCACCCATCTCCACAGACATGGTTTGCAAAAAAAAAAAAAAACTGTTACAGAAGGAACGATTGGGTTTAGATTCTCTCAGATATAAATTTTCTGAAACAAACTTGTTGTTGTTGTTGTTGTTGTCTTCGTTTAACGTCTATTATTTCGCTAGACGTGGTCTCTTGGTTCGGTCCGAGATGGTTGTGAGATCGCAGCGCGCCAAATTTTAGATCTTCTTTGTTCCTACCAAAATCTCTTTTCGGCAGCTTTAGTTACAAACAACGTCACGATACCACCTCTAACACTAACCTCATCGTCTACTTGTTCCTCCGGGCTACTTGGAGAGCTTGAACTGCTGGACATATTCGAAGTTTTGACAAAATTTCCAACTAGATGAAACTCAAATTCACACTGACCACCGGGTGCCCGGCTTCCTTGTATGCTGGGTAATGTATGCCAGCTCCACTTATCTTGTATGGGGAATGTCATATGGTACCTCCAAAAACTAATCAATCATTTACTAACTTAACACTTCAACACAAGTCATGGTCTATCAAACAATAGTAGAATAAGGAAGAATTACATGTAATAATTATTAATGCGTGAATTAACTGCTATTTTTTTTTTTTATTTTAATCTTGTACCCCTGGCAAAATGTTAGTAGTATGCACCAAAGGATTTGTTGATCTCGTGTTTTCTCGGAAGTAAGTAGTTTTCTCGCGAGGACTGGATGCACTGCGCGGGAGCTGCGCGGCCGGGCGCTGGGCACAGCCGCTAGTTGCCACGCCACGCCGAGAGTTCTATGCAGTTTCTTTTCCTTCCGCGAGAGAAAGTAGTCCGTTCCATGACTCCGGGCGTCTCAAGAAAGCTTGTCGCTGGAGTATACAACTGCGTACCTTCTTCATTTCAAGTCTATAGCTCATGTCGATTTTTGAACCGATTGTGTATCCGAAAATAGTTTCATCAGGTTGGTAGAATATAATGTTAGGATGAAGGAGAAATTCTTTGTAACGTTAACGTTACACAACCAGTGGGTACTTGCATACCTAAGCTATGTAAGTACCCACTGGTTGAGTACCAAGAATTTCTCCTTCATCCGATTGTGTATCGTTTTCCTGTCATACGACCCCAAATCAGATGACTTTCGCGTAAATTCCCCAGTTGTTTTGGACCTGTTGTAGATTTCAAACCAACAGGAAATCTCCTGCGCAAGAAACCTTCTAGTTTCTGAAAGTACTAAAGTACTAAAAGTTTATCACTGGTTTTTAGGGCATGATGCATTTTCCCCGATATTCCGTGAAGTCATGACATAATTTTGAGTCAGAATAGAACGGACCGGGTTTGACGATTTAGCAATTATCCAACCGGGACAGCTCCTCTCTCCGTAAATCTTAAAGTTTATGACCGGAATTTTGTTAACGATGGTCCCCAGTTTATGATTTCCGAGTTTCAAGTCAACATACCAATCCGAAGTGATCTAAATCTAACTTCAAAATTTCTAACTGACTGCCCGGTAGCGAACCGCGCGCCGTTTTGAGACAGTTGTACTTGTAAGTTATTCCGCTCCAAATAAAGTTGGTTTTAGAAAAATAGGACACCGGATACATGGTGACCTCTGCGGTCTGCAATGTTTGTTTATTTAGATCTCCATTAGTCTTTACCGCATGTGATCTCTTAAGTCGGGTCCCCACTTGCGTATCATTTCCAAGTGCGCATGAGGTCCGTACGAAATTTTGTCAATAAGCAGCCGTACGCCATACATGTAGGTGGCTAAACCCCACCGCCTCAGAAGAAGCGCCAGTTGTATCAGACTTTGCCAACCCGTATACTTTAAGTTTTTAATTACGAGCATTAATTGCCAATTGAGCATTTTGTGTAAGAAGGACACTTTGTACTACGTATGATTGTATTTACGAGCAGTGCAATAAAGGAGTAGAAACAGAAAGAAACTAGAAAGGCAACATTGTCGCGAAAATGCAGTGGCCCTTTGTCAATCTATTCAAACACAATAGTTGAAATGTTCGCATGTTACGAAGCGTTCCCTCCCACCGGTGCACCAATGTGCATATTAATTTTGCTTCCTTCTTGTACAGGAGTACCGTCAGTTTGGAATTTTGGTGCACCAATGTGCAGCGGTAGGGTGCGTTTTCGTCAATCCTCGCGTAAATTTTACTCAAAACTACACAAAGTATACATGAAACTTATCCTTAGAAGTTGATGTTTCAATATACATGTATCTAAGAGATCGCTATTTTTGGCGAGGCCTCAGGGGCGAGCCAAATGGTATATTATTGTGTTCAGTCTGCAAACATTCTAGGAATTGTACAGGTATGTTTCACAGACATGCTAGTCCACAGGCATGTTTGGAGTGGAATCCTCGAGGTATGTTAAATGGAATTTGGGTCATGTCCTGGAAAGCTGGGATCGGGAGGAAGGTTGGGTCTGAGAGCATGGTTGGTTATTTTCTTGGTCCGAATCACGACATGCTCATTTGTGCTGCCAGCTGTAAGCGCCTTCGATGTCCTCTTTTTTCCAATTTCCAGAGTCGCAACTCCATGCTTAGTCAAAATACCTATCATCCATGAGCTGTGACTTCTTTAAGTCATATACTACAGGTTGACAGAAAATACTTCATGTCAATGTCATAATCTTGAATGATGGCAAATGGTTATGATATTCAGAGTCACAGAGAAAAATATTCTGTGCCCAATGTAAAACAAATTCAACAAATGCAAGGTCATGTGTGGTGGGTCGTCAAGCTATTGATATTATCCTAGCCTATATATGATATAATTCAATCATATAATTCTTTTAATCTTGCATTAAAACATTCTAGGGACAGCGGGTTTGTGTAGAGTGTTCATTTGCAATCTGTACCCCTATGGAATAAATACTGTAACGTTAACGTAAAAGAACCACCGCTCCCAACCCAATGGTAATCAGGATACAACTGTATCTTGTACACATGATATGGGGAAGCCGACAACATCCAAAGACTAGGTCATGAATGCAGGCTGATTCTATATCATGCAGGCTGATTCTATGTCATGAATGATGTCATGAATGCAGGCTTAAAGTAGGTCAGGAATGCAGGCTGAAAGTAGGCCGGAAATGCAGGCTGCTGATTCTATGTCAAGAATGCAGGCTGAAACTAGGTCTGTAATGCAGGAGTTGTGACGTACGCTTGTATAAAGCCAAGGGCTCTTCTTTTGCCCAAGTTCTTTTCATGTAGCTCTGTGTATTTGTTAGTGAGCAGCTCAGGTCAACTGGCGTTGTTTTGTGTTGTGTATCAAGGTTGTGATATGCTGTGGGGGTCTACTCTGACTTAAATTAGAGGTTAAATAGGAGCACAACTGTTTTTCTTCTCTTGAGGTACATACAAAACATGTATGTCTTGCAGTTTGTCGGGGTAAATTCCTTATACACGGGCAATAGGGAAGGAGATGGGAGGTACATTGAACAAGCATGAAAATCAGGGGGTGGGAGGTGTTGCATGCTTGTTTGAGATTACAACTGTATTACATCCACGTTATGTTGAGAATACATAATTATTGTATATGCAAGAGCTTCATACTCACGTTATAGGAAGCATAGGTGAAGGTAAACATAATAAGGTACTAATTACAACATAATTAACAATAAGAATAATTTAGCATGGGAAAAGCTGGCAGCAATGGCCCAGGACCGCCGAAGATGGAGAGAACTACTTCGTGGCCTATGCCCAAGGATGAGCAGTGGGCCTAAGTAGCAATGAAAGTCGTCGCCATGGCAATTTTTTTCTGAATTGCCAATCTTGTTACATATTGCATTCGCTGTTTTTCATTAGTAATAGAAAATAAAAGTATACAAAACTTACGGAAAGGAATACTTCTATTGTTCTAAATAAACAAAACAGGTAACACATGTACACTGCATTTCATATTTCATGTTGGAATGCTGAAAAATGTGCCATATGTAACTCAGAAAGAGGCTTACTGTTAATGATATATCCGATTGGCAAACAGTCCCAAGTGGTTTCATAACAGAGTCTTTCTTTGATCGAATGAGTTGAAATTTGGCACAAAGGTTAAGACATCTCTCCTCTTGAGATTGAAACATCTAAATTTGTTGCTCATTGTTTTATGAGTGACTGAGCTGCTTTCAAGGTGACCACACCCTTGGTATCTCGTCAAATGAAAAGTGGGGTCCAATTAACGTACGATTAAGAATTTCCCTAAACCAATTTTTTTATTGTAGGAGACTAAGCCAGCACATGCAATAAGCTGCATTTCTCTATAAGCCACACGCTTATTTTCAACACTGAAATCCGAGCAGTATTTCTTTTTTCGTTGCTGGTGTAGAGTGAGGTATACGCGGTCTTCAGGGTCATGAGATCTGCAGTGTTATGATTAAAACTTTCTGTAGCCTACTTTTTCATTAACAAAGAGAAATGAAACTTAGCACACTTTTTAGTCTTTAAACAGTTAATAACTGTGTAAAGTTTCGTTTCTTTTGGTAAATGGAAAAGTAGTCTTTTAACCAACAACTCACGCATTCGTGTATAAATCCAACCGCTCTATAACGCAACTTACTGCATCCTAGCAGCTGTAAATAAAGAACCATTACGAGTTTAGAAATGAAAACTGGTACGCAACCATATGCATACATATATAATTTCAACCTCCTACAGTGATTTTCAGTGGGTCAGATTTAGAGGAATCGATAGTCTGACAAGCTACCAAGGGCGTGTTCATCTTGAAATCAACTCAGTTGCTCATAAAATGATAAAGACCAAATCTAAAACGTTCAATCTCAAGAGGACATATATCTCTACCTTTATGCCAAATTTAAACTCAATTGATTAAAAAATGAGTCTGTTATGAAACCACTTGCATTACTTTCTGACTTACCCTCGTACAGCAATTCGTCCGCGCGTGCGCAATTGCACCATCCTATTGGAAGGGAATAACTCGGGAAGGGGCTCACGGATCATCGTTTTTTTTTATGTAGATAACTCCGGAGATGCATTCCATGAATATGGGCTATAAATGCAAACCTGAGGCAAATTTGCGTAATCAATGACCACAGTTTATTGAGCCACAGTATTTCATTACTACTCGGACACTGAAACATGACATATGTAACTAGAAGAAGAGAGAAAAATCGATAGATAGTTTGTTACCAAATTTACATCATCAATGAGAAATTATCGTTATAGTGTTAAATGACGAAAATTCCGTTGTTGCGACATTTGTCAGCAACATGTACGTTAAGCTGAACACCCAGACGGTCTTATTTACATAATTTATGAGACAATGCTACAATACCTTCCTTTGCTAAGACTTTCATACTTTGAACCCTTGTTATTTAGGTAGAGCAGATCAAGTGATATCTTTTATGCAAATGAGGACCTCATTTGTATAATCAATGAGAAACATTTATAATAGGTTACTAGTCACAAGAGATCGCCTTTCGTGTTAACAGCAATGCCGTACAAACATCCATTGCTTAAAATAATCTTCATACATACAGCAAGGCGAAATGATAGAACACAAATACAACACACCTACAACAACAATCATTAATACTTGAAAACAATAAAACGTCGCAATGACAATATTTTTATTGCCATCACTTATTAGAATTGGACCTTTGAAACGGTTCTATAGGTTTGTACCCCCGCTTAGTTGTAACATTTGTAACGACCGTCTTTACTCTCTGGACGATAAAGGTCGTCCACAAACTTCTCGTTGGTAAATTAAAGAAAATCTTGCGGCAGGCGGAGACATATATAACTGTTGCATGTACATCCGCCAACACACACACACACACTCACGCACACACACGCACGCACACACAAACACACACACACACACATAGATACGCACACAGAAAACAACGGCACGAAAACACACACGCACGCGCCCGCACATACGCAAAATGACACACACACACAATAGTGCACACACACAAGCCCGCGCGACAACGCACACGCACACACACATACACATACCCCCCCCCCCCCACACACACACATGCATTCACCTGAGATAAATACGATGCGTGTCTGCACGCCTTTACAAGGTCAAAGCTAATCTTTTTCACAACGAATGCTGAGGCTTAGTCACTCTGACACAAACATGGGCTGATACTGTTCCCGCTCACCGGCGTCCCAAACTACCGAAGAGTGCTCTTCCGTCCAGTCGACACTGACAGGCGTCTTCGTCAAGCTTCCACCCAGAGGGGCACTGGCGGCTGCAGGAGTCGTCTGACACTGCACCAAGTACGCACCTGCAGAACAAAACGTCAACAACATGTACATATTATTCAGAACTGTAAACAGGCATGTAGTCTCTACCAGACGACTGACTACGCTGGTTAGGCCCCCTTTCTACTAGACAGCGATCACGCTGCGCTCTCACTGCGACCTAAATAGGATATGTGTAAACTTTGATTTCATACTGGGTATATCATACAGCATGTGAAAGTGTGATTGAGAGGACAACAAAACACACAAAGTGTAAAAGAATTCGTTTATCCATCTGTCAAATTCTATGTCGCAGAGGTAGCGCGACGAGAGCGCCGTCCTAGTGGTAAGGCCATGTTGATTTGATTATATGGATGATCCGGGAACTCCAAAACTGATGCGAGCGAGCGAATAAAAAAAAAAGTTTGACCAAAAAAAAAAGTTGCCTTCAGTATGAAATCAAAGTGGCCAGAAAGGTTGAACATAGGACTAAACACACATAGTATGGTATACCAATAGTTAGGTGTAGGGACCAGTACATCATACGGGTGCAAAACATTTTTTCTTCTTGGACCAATCCGAAAAAAAACCCTGAAAAAAACAACAGAGGAACAGGTTTCGCCAATTACAAACTGGACACACTATGTCGGCAGCCATTTGGGGTCTAACCGGGGGGCCAAGAAGACAACAAGAGCGAAGTCAAGTAGAGTTTAAGGTCAATTGCACCAAGTTTCTACAGTCAAAGGTACAGAGACAGTTAGCCTTTATTACATGGAAATGGGATTTTAAAATGCAATGGGAGTCCAATAATCCACCAAACAGATTCCTTTGTAGCAAAATTTACCAATTACCATTGTTTTGAGTATTGCCAGTTCTCAAGTTTCCACAGACAATCAGGTCCAGGTTCATGTCCGTTCCTGGAAATGATCCTCTGGACCTGAATTTTCTGTACTGGTACCTCCCCCAACCAATAATAGATGTTTTTCTTTCTGTCCTTTCACATCTTATTCTTTGACTTTAGATTCATTTTGGCATTCTATGGCATTAGTTATGTTGTTTTCTGATACTTTTTTTTTCAATCTGCGGAATATTTGTGCTCATTTTACAGCTGCTTTGCACAATTTATTGTGTGGTCGAAAACTTTTTTTTTTTTGGAAATGGCCGAAAATTGGTGCGAGCGCGGATGTCATCCAATAATCAAATCAACATGGCCTAAGGGGGTATTAATAGAATAATTTGCCATGGTAGTTTACTACCAGAGGATTTGTAATGCAGAACAGCTATTTACCCTTAGGCTTTGGTCACATTTCCAAACCTGGGGACTGGCCGGGATGTTTAAGAAACGAAAAATTAAGATGTATACGTAGAAAAATGCAGAAATCATGCCCATGAATCTTATTTTGACCTTTTGTGAATTTTCATGGCTTTTATATAATTCTATT
>NC_049985.1:20215947-20229448 GCF_000003815.2 Branchiostoma floridae | reverse complement strand
AGAAACGGTACAAAATACAAAGCCCGATTATTACAAAGACGCTTAAAAAACGGCAGCTGAAACTCTTCTTGGAGAGTAGGCGGCGACCGCACTGTGACCTCGCTGCGATGTCGACAGAGCGATCGTTGACACAGCATTAATGGAATTTCATAGATTTAAGAAATCTATGTAAAAAAAAAACCGAATCTATCAACGCTTTGTTACAGTCATTTCACTGATACTTTTACAATTTGCATGATATTTTTATACGTTAGGCCATGTTGATTTGATTATATGGATGACATCCGCGCTCGCACCAATTTTCGGCCGTTTCAAAAAAAAAAAAAGTTGTTGACCACACAATAAATTTTGCAAGGCAGCTGTAAAATGAGCACAAATATTCCGTAGATTGAAAAAAAGGATCAGAAAACAGATAAGTATATAACTAATCATAGTCTAATGCCATAGAATGCCAAAATAAGTCAAAAGTCAAAGAATAAAATGTGAAAGGACGGAAAGAAAAAAATCTACTGCTGGTACGGGGAGGTACCAGACCAGTACAGAAAATTCAAGAAGAAGAAAAATGTCTAGAGCTTGCACCCGTATGATGTACTGGTCCCTACACCTAACAGTTGGTATACCATAATATGTGTGTACTCTAAGTCCTATGTTCAACCATCCTGGCCACTTTGATTTCATACTGGAGGCAACTTTTTTTTTCGGCCAAACTTTTTTTTTTATTCGCTCGCTCGCATCAGTTTTGGAGTTCCCAGAGGATGTCATCCATATAATCAAATCAACATGGCCTTAATTATGAAATCCACGGTTGCACAAATCCAATTTTATGTCTCAGAGCGATCGCCGTCCAGTGGAATGGGAGCCTTTGCCAGAGACAGTCGTTGACACTAAACATAACAGTTACCGGTACGTGTGGATGTGCAGCTCTTATAAATAATTATGTCATCGAGTTGTAAATGTTTTGAAGGGTAACATTATATACAATAAACACTAACGTGTATAGATTATGAACTAGATGAAGGTAAAGGTATAACGTTAGGTTACCAATAACAGTATGAAAGGCCATGTTGATTTGATTATATGGATGATATCCACCCGTGCACCCTTTCTAATAAACAAGGTTTTTGACCATACTGTAAATCGTACAAAGCAGCTGTAAAATGAGCAAATATATGCCGTAAATAGAAAATAATATAGAAAAACACACTAACGTCATAGAATGACAATGTAATTTCCAACGTCAAAGAAGATGTGAAAGAAAGTAAAAGAACAAATCTATTGTTCGGCATATAACCAAGGACGTTATATCAGATATAGCGTCCTTGGCATAACGTTACAATACGCTGTGTCATTTGTTGAACCTTCCTGATTGTTTTGGGGCCAAACTTTAATTTGTTTGGCACGCTCGCATCAGCATTGGGGCCAATTTGGGGGTCTAATAATCAAATCAACATGGCTAAAATGTCATGGCTATGTTAGCGGAAATCAGAAAGTATTTCTGACACAAAAGTGGAGGTGGCTGACATTCCACCTGCATTGTCAGTAAGTTTAGATATTTTGGATGAAAGTGTAGCACTAGTTCTACCCACCCCCCACGATGACGGCATACACAGTCGCAAGTGTTGTCATCGAAAAAGTGGGTTCTCAGGTCGCAAAGGTGTTTGTTCTTGCAGACGCATGCGCACTGGTCGTGACGTTCAACTTGGACTTGGTCGAACGCGTTGTTGAAAGGCTGTGAAGACGGGTTTCCGGGCGAGTAGAACAACTTCAAGACCTGTTGGATTTAAGAGAGGTGTAAGAAGTATTCTAGTGATAGCCTTCGTGGGGATGCAACAATGCAGTCTAAAAGTACATGCATGCACCTTATCTGGTACTGCCGGGTACACCAAACCAAATTAGATATCATATTCTCAGATTGTAGCCACCAGACAGTAGAGCGCGCACGTGACTTCACTGGGATGGAAAGGGACGCGGCTGGTACAGTCGTGACGACTGTTGAGGGCTACTATGTTATATACGGTAGCCTTTCGAGGTTGTCATGGCTTGGACGGGGTTTTATGCAGTGAATGGTTTTTCTATCATCTAGAGATCTTTTGACCCCTCAACACAAGAAAAAACAGCCGAATACTTAGATAATCGTCAGTAAAGCAAAAATATACTATGTGTTCTTGAGGTACAGTCCAGTGAAATGCAAATCGAGGACACCAACATGGCGACCAGCACCCGTCTGCATCACTGAAATAGAAAGTCGGTAAACGTTGTGATAAAGCCCCGTTTACAAATCAAGAATTCAGCTCGGCCGACTTGTCAGCGAGCTCCAACTGGGCATTTTCGGCCGGAGTATGACCGGCGTTTGGGCGATTACGCGGGCTTCGGGCGACTTTTGACAGCTCGTCCGTTGGGATTTAAACCTCCGTGTGATGTCAGTTGTGCACCAAAAAAGCAGGAAAGACAATGACTTAAACTTTCCGGAGGGAAACACCGAGCCCCGTCCAATTTGTGACGGTGCAGATTATTTGATAAAAAGTAAAGCCGATGCTCGGGCGATGTTGATTTTCGGCGAGCTCTGACCGATCTACAAATTCGGCCGCCGTCCGTATGAATTGTAAACGGGGCTTAACAGTGCAGAAGTTGTCCAGCGGTGCTTACCGAAAACACTTGGGAACTTGACCTGGAGGCTTGGCATTCATACAAGTCGCTGTTACAGCACCCCCCACACCGTGCCACCGAGACACAGGACGGCCAAAGGACCACGTTAGGCTCGGCGTCCAGCGGCACTGGGACCGGCATCTCCCGGGGAATGCACGGCGGAGGTCCGGTCAACGAGAAGCGGTCATCCTCGGCGGTAAAGATGTCCAGGTTGAAGGTAGCCTTCAACTCCTCGTAGCTGGTGACATTTCGCAACAGCCTTTGGATTTCGACTGGAATTTCTGACGTTAGGAGACTCTCCTCAGGGGAAGGCGCCCTCTGTGAGATAAGGATTTTATGATTTTGCGTTAAAAAAGATACAACGTTCTGATGATTTTGCTGCGATAGTATGGGAACTGACACAGCAGCGGGGTACCAACATAAACGGGCATGTCTTTCTATAGTTCTGGCTCTAGTTCCTTATCTTCTTAGTGCCAAACCTCATTAGGTTGAGGGCTCAAACGTCATTGATAGTATAACACAAATATTATCTTTTTATCAACTCAACATACTTGATTGTGAATGATCTACTGCGAACATACCCGATAAACAAATTCAATTCAAGTTACATTGTCATTTTGAGTTTTCGAAACAAACATTCCCACACGCATTAGTATCATCTTACTTGAGTTGCACCAAGCGCTACCAGACTGCTGAGCAAGACGAAGGAGGTGAAGATAGACATGGTGCGTCTTATCACTTCTAAACTGGGCGTTGTCACGGAACTGGAAACAGAATATAAGCAAAGAAATTAGTAGATATCGCCTGATAATGATAACATTATTGATACACACTCACTTCATGATACAACGTATAGCGAATGTTATAATGATTTACGCACAGGAGTCCCGCTAAAGTCAACACTTTTGAAAAAAGCTGGCCGCGCGAAATTTGGAAGGGGTCTCACACAGAGGAAAAAGAGGAAACATCAGGAATAAGTTAGCCTGATTTAATCGCGCTTCTCAGGCCCGTCGTACGCGGGGAGGAGTCTACAAGCTCCGGATAGCGGAGTTTGCGTTACACAGACTAGGAATAAGTGTGGCAATAAAAATTATTTCCATGGCGACGGTTTTATTGTTTTTAAGTATTAATGATTGTTGTTGTAGGTGTGTTGTATTTGTGTTCTATCCTTTCGCCTGGCTGTATGTATGAAGATTGTTTTACGCGATGGATGTTTGTATGTACAGCATTGCTGTTAACAAGAAAAGCGGTCTCTTGTGACGAGTGACCTATTATAAATGTTTCTCATTGATTATACAAATGAGGTCCTCATTTACATAAAAGACATCAGTTGATCATCTCCTCTACCTAAATAACAATGTGTTCAAAGTAGACTATAATTTGCATGACGTTCGCATGTTCAACTTAAAGTACATTTTGCTGTCAAATGTCGCAAGAATTCATCGGAATTTTAGTCATTTAACACGTATAATAATAATTTCTTATTAATTGTGTAAATTAGGTAACAATTTGCATAATTGATGTCTAACGATATTTCTCCCTTTTCTTGTTATACATTGTATAACAGATAATTTAGCCAAACAGCATGTTTTGCAACTATCCCGACACAGCGCTGACCTGGGGTTTGCCAATGGCATTGTCAGATATGCTGGCGCGTAAGCCATTACGTCATCTCTATTCCCGATCCCAGTCACCTACCAAGAGGGACAGTTCACTTATCACGGTTCGTGGCAGAAGAGTGAAGAAATGGCACCGTTCAAAACCAACAGCTGCAGTGGCAGGGTCGGGGGATAGTAGTGGTTAGGATGTTTAACCGTTCCCTCCCCTCACTGCCTTTCCACCAGTTTGATAGCATCATAACGAAACTTTCTACACATGATACATGCACATGGGAAGTTTTTGGATCTTTCTAGTGGAATCACTCGGCCAGCTATGGGGAAGATGCAAGAGCAGCAAACAGACATACGAGTACATTTTTATACACACGTGACCTGCGACTGTCAGACAGGAATCGTCCACAACAGTCTTCGCACCGTTACAAATCAGTCGTAAGGTGTCAGATTGATTACATTTAAAGGCCCGAAGCTTTCCGTTCTGTGTGTAGCAGAGGTGCGGAAAGCGGGAGTCTTCCCCGACCCAACCTCTGCTTGGAGAATATACAGGGGTTTATGCGCTTTGTGGCCGAACGCATCCATATATCAAAATTACCGATTTTATAAAGATTGGGGTCCATGTGAAAACACGACAACAAGAGTTCGGAGACCTCTTAGTTCACAAAGATTAATAGATCAATTTTGTAGGTAAATGACTTCCACATTTATATAATCCATGCCTGGGAAACACATGTAACAAGTATGAAATTTGCCACTTATCACGTATCTATACAAATATCACCTGACATGAATTGCATATCGTAGGTGACACACATGACGCCATGCCCATACAGCAAGAGCATCGATGGTCAACATTTGACAGTCACGAAACCTTGTGCAGACGTTTACATAAAAATGGTGAAACGTTGACCGGAAAATGCCACCAAAAATTGCACGGTACCTCGGCTGTTTAAAAGTTTCTAGAAGAAAAACGCCAGAGAAATGCCAAGTTTAGCATGCCGTGACTTCGGAAGTACAATGACATAACTCACCGACAGTTGGGGCGATTTGGTTCCAATGTTAGGCACAGCCAGCATGGGCGCCCCTAAGACATGGGCAGGCTATTTATACAAACCAGTGAAGCCGGAAGTGGAGAAATCGCTTCCTTGTTTCTTGGAAGAGACACCTGGTGGCTATGTGAGCAGTATGACGATAATTGGGACCAATTCTATACGTGCCTGTAACCACAGAGTTCCTGTCTGCCATTTCCTCGTCGTCTGTGTCTGTTTTTTGCTGGGATTCAAGCTAAAGGCTTTCACTTCAGTTCTTCCTTCCCTATACTGACGATGGTACCGGATGATGACGTGTCGGGTCAGGGTACTCTCCAAGCAGAGGTCCTACTCAACGGGTCTCCGGGCCATGATGAATACAAACAGAAGTCTATCGGTTGCCTTTCAAATTTATATTTTATCAACAAAACGGTTTTAGCTACTTCCTGTTGTTCCCTCTTTCCTTTGATATCTGTGATGTCCCCTGTGGACATTTTGTATATGACCTCCGAACTTGTGCACAAACTAGTTTTGGTGTAGTAATGCAATTATAATGTAATTCTGGAAACTCAACCCAAATTGATCGTAGACTGCATACCAAAAATGATGATGATCCGTTTATCCCTTCTTGAGTTAGTCTCCTGCAGTTCCCAAACATACATCACTTACTCTCTGCCGCAAAAGCTATCTACCACGCAAAAATCACGACCACAGCATGTCCAGGACTCGATCAAACCCGGAAGTTCCGCTGCAGTACCATAGCAAGCCGCTAGGAAGCCCAAAATCTAATCGTTTCAAGGTCTCATCAAGACCTACCCACATACCAAATAGCAAAGCAATCCATCCAGGCAAGCGAGGATGCTGGTCAACTACACACATACATACATACGCACACACATATGCACACACACACACACACACACACAAACGCTATGAAAAATATAACCTTCTGGTGAAGTTAATAAATAAATAAATAAATAAGAGGTTCGGCTCCGGGTGCATGCGTGTTTAGGCGTTATTGTCGGGCTTTCTATTTGTACTGTTTTCATTTCAAAAACACCAGGAGCTGTATCTCTAATTGGATAGTAGGCTAAGATGCCTTGACGTGACTTCGTTTTATACAAGTTTTCTTACAAGTGTTATAATAACACATGGACATGGTGTACAAACAACAGCTGGTGTCACCAAGGTAAAACACACCTATACGGTGGTGATGCCACTTGAAGACAGAAGAAGAAGAATGTGATTATGAGTGATGTGTAAAATAACCATATACCTCCGCCAAATAATATCCGCCTTCATGCATGACTGATGTATAATAATTGTATTGGTGTCTCCTTGATTACATCATTACATATGGTCCTTATTATGAACATGGGGACAGTACTGTAAATGCATTTAAGTTCGCGGGGATTTAATTTCGCGGTAGCGGGAAAAAGGACTTTTCGCGGTGGTTTTAATTTCGCGGTAGCACCATGCGCTGGAAAAATGTTCGCGGTGGTTTTAAATTCGCGGTAAAATGACCGACGCGAAAACCGCGAACATAAATCCACCGCGAACATTTCTGCATTGAAAGTATTTGCATAGTCAATAAGAATCATTTAATATAATACATTTAATACGCCGCTTGAAAAGGCTAACATCATTTGACAAAGGTATTACATCGCTGAAATTTAGTTCTAAAAATCCCTTCTCATGAGTAGTGAAGAATCACTAAATCATGATCCATATTCATGTCTGTCAAGAAAGCTTATTTTTAAGGATAGAATCCATGTAAAACTTGTAGCACCAAGTGCTCCCTGGATTTCATGCACGACACAATTCATTTGCAATTTCAATTTCATTCTCTTTTTTCTAAATTGCAGGAATGCTGATAATTGTTCGCTGTTTTTACGGTGTTTGATAAGCAGGCCACATATAGAGAACGTTTGAGTCCACGTCTTTGAAGTGGAGCAAATTTAAAATTAAACTTAGTGAAGATGCTGGCTGCCAGGCTGAAGATCTGCCCAAGGTTATGGAGGATAGGGAAGGATGAAGGGAGAGAGTCATGTCCATCCGTGCAACCAGCACGCCCGGATGATGATGAACTTAGAGGACAGGTGAGCTACAACAGACTATGATAGTACTATGATAAACGCATGCACATGGCACCAACATACCTATCCGCCACATTTCAGCTCAACTCTCGTATCCATACTTACAACACTAGGCAGACCACTAAACTACACCCACCAAGCTACACCACCACATGTGGACAAAAAACATTTACATACACTAGTCAGTACAACAAACTAGCAGACAACATAAGAAACATTACAACACTAAAAGGCTTTAAAACAGCTCTGAAGAACATATGTATATTTGACCTCAAGTAATATTGGAACTTAGTATGGAAAAGCACCTTTGTCTCTGATGTGCCTTACTGTTCTTTTAATTTTTTTGTTCAATCTTTACATATGATTTACTATCCATACTTTGTAAATTTGAGTTTCATTAATTTTCGTTTTACACATGTTTTGATATATGATTTGACCTCTGACCTCCACCCCATCTCTTGACATATTGATTTTGACTTTGAACGTTTTCGACTTGAGTATGGACACTGATTTTGTTTTGACGCACCGGTTTTATGTTTTCTGTACTGTATGTTGTCCCTGGGTGTTCAAAGTTTGACTGATTGTTACCACGTTTTGTCCTGTATCTGCTATTTACATGTATGTTTGGTGGGCCCCCTTGGAAATCAACTATGCATTGTTGTAGGGGCTACCCATTTGTTTCAAGATGAAATAAATAAATAAACACGATGAGAAATATTCCAGGCGTACATAATAAATTGTTTGTATTACGTAAAGAGTTTCATCAGGTTGGTAAATTACTCATGTAGTAAGGTAGATAGACATCGAAACGTTGGAAGTGAGTACAATTCTGGTTGTGGTCTGAAGAACCTTACTATATAGGGGACCAACTTGAAAGTTCATCTGTGTTGGTAGAAGTCATTATTGAATAGTTAAACTATAATATCCAACACAAAAAAAATGGACTCACCCAAATTTTCGACTGAACAGCACCAGTCTTTGCCAAGGAATGAACAATTCACTGCTGTCGTGACGTCACGTTATGCAGATTGGACACGTGACTCAGAAAGCAGTGGATCGTAGGTTGCAGGAAGTTATATGGGGGATTCTTGTTTGTAGTTAAAGTTAGAAAAGCTGTTTTCTTATTTGGCTTGTCGGCGCGCTTTGAAAAATGTTGCTTTGAACAAAACATGAGTTGCCAATATGCCAAGTCATTTGGCCCCAAAAATGAAAGAGTTGAATTTTTGTGAAAAGGGAGAAAAAAGGAGAATGAAAAGGAGAAACTTGTGAACAATCTATTTCCCTTATTTTTCATCCTCCTACGCAGGGACATCAACAGCCAAACTGCCTGTCTGGATGTACCCTGCTCTTTCAATCGTCACTCTTAGTTCCTGACCGCCCTGCTTATAAATATTAATTAGGTTACTATTATACATGCGAGACAGCTTTTGAAAACGAAAAGCCTATTCTCTGATTGGCTGACAGCTGGTTTGGGGGGGGGGCGTCCACAGGAACTAAGAGTGACGGTTGAAAGAGCAGGGCACATCCAGACAGGCAGTTTGGCTGTTGGATGTCTCTGCACAGGAGGATGTTATTCTTAGGAGTGAAATATATCACTACTCACACTACACACTTCTCAGCTCTCAAACACTACACCCTTTAGCAGCCTAAGCTTGACGAAATACACAAATTGACAGCAAAATACACAAAGGACATGAGTCTGGCTTTTATCCAAGGACGGTACCATAGACCGAGGACAAAGCATTGACATATGTCTGGATGATGGAAGAAATCAGCTGAGCGGCCAACATGTGTCACCTTATTTTCAGATTTTTATTGCAGTCACAAAGAAGCTAACGGTTATATTTATTTGAAGCATCGTCAAAGTTGTCGTCATTGTCCCCAAAGTCGGACTCATAGTCCACTTCTCCCACCGAGCTCTGTGGGGAGGACGGGCCGCCGTTCCCTTGTCTCCAGTCGCGAAAGGCAGATCTCCCGGAGTAGCAAGTATCACGGTGAGAACCTGGTGGCGTAGGACCGTCTGCCTGGTTTCTCCCGTTCCGTCTCCTGCAAATGTCGTTAGGATGACTGTATCCTGTGTTGAACTCAGGTTTTACAATAGAGATTGATTGCTCCGAGGCTACAGTGTCCGCAAGCCTGTAGCGCACATTTTGGTCGGTAGAAAGCGCTTCTGTGGGGCGACTGGTGACGTGAGTAACATTGGTAGTGCTGGGAGACAGTGTGCGGTGGTTGGTGTCATGGCCGACCCCCCAACTCCGGATGATGGCGTGGATGGGCTCGGGGCTCGGGGAGAACGAGAAGAGCTGGAAGTCCACCTGGGGGTGAAGTCTGCGGTGTCGCTCAAATGCCTCGGTCTCGATGGACGACATCTCCTGGCGGCACACCGGACTGGGGCGCTTTCTCATTGTGAAACGTTTTCCTGTACAGGTCTGAAATGACATACATTCATACGAAGGAGTAAACCTGTGTGCTCAGAACTGCATACCAAAGAGGACCAGCATGGCGTTTCCCATGTTAGCATGATCCGCTATATTTTTTATTCCACGTGATTATTAGTTTGGACTTTTCTACATTGACGTGAACCGAAATCGGAGGTTGGTTAAATTGCGTAACGAACGCATCTGAATTTAGCATGGAAGTGTCTATCTTAGACAAATTTGTTAATGATGAGCAGGTGTGGGATCCATGGAAATTCCTGGCCTAACTAAGGGTTCAGGCTGACAGGTATGGCTACCAAGCGAACCTTTCGTCTTTTTTCCGCTGTCTCCAACATGACGTCAAACTCTTCCCTCGTCTCAGCTCTTTTCTTGGCGAATTTCTGCCGTCTGGTCTCGATGGCGTCCCGGATAGACAACATCCTGTCCGCATGCCGAGTGAGGCCGGCCCCGGGCGGGGGGACATCGAAGGCCAGCCCGCCCCTCGTCTCCCTGATCAACCTGATCTCCCGCGACCTGCCAGGCGCGTGATGTCTACCCTCCGCCATACGGTCCTGCAGGGTACAATATCACGTCTTGATATTCTGTGCAATAGTCTGAAATATGTCATTTACTACAAGGGTATCCTGATATTTTTTATCAATCATGGAAATGAAATAATGGTTTGCACAACTAATAGTCTAATCTTTCCCAGTCATAAAGGACATATTCTTTAAGAGACAGGTGAGGCGATGTGAGTCTCAGAAAGCCATCATGTCGTTTCTTCGCTGATGATGAACTTTATTGCACGACAATTGTACATGTTACAATGTCTAGCAGCAACTACTACACAAAGTACAAAATAAAGGTATAGAGTTAATCTTAACATCCTAATTACTATAACAAGGGCTAGCATAAGTTTCCATATAATGTTTTAATCGAGTGGGCCTAATCACGAGTGTCTTTATTTTTCTAATAACAAAGCAGTCTTTCATATATTTGCCTCTTTTTGCGGTATGGGAGTTGTTGCAATTGAAGCTATATTCAAATCTGTCTGTAGCATCTAGTCGAAGAGGTGTTTGAAACATGAACTGCATCTTAGCTTTATGATGTAAATAACTAAAATAACGCATTGTAACGCTCTCAACACCTATAGTGATATCTATCCCTTACATATTCTACATATAACGTTATCCACTTTCAAATACACAAAGACTAAAATGATGCTGGAAAGACGTCAGCTGAAAAGACATCACCACAAGTTTTTCAGTGCTGAAGATTTCATAGCACTGGTGTTCCAGTGCTGAACTTTCTCCGAGCACTGGTGAACCCAGAGCGGAAGGCAAGGGTTTTGACATCATAATTCAGCACTCGGTTCCGTGATGACAGCGGTTTTAGTACTGGTTAAATGGCCTTTGAACGAAAGAATCCGTCCGGTCCATCCCCCTTTTTCTCTCAACAAAACTGTCATAAAATCTGTTTCTAGTCATAAGCATATTGGGGTTATTTCTAGCTCCAATCACACAATCACATTGAATGTATTGTTTCGAAAGCTTCAAAAAGTGTCAAATCATTTAGTGTTTGAAAGTTCAAATTATCCCGTCAGGTCCTAGAAAAAATATACAAGTCTTTTATACGTTCTTTGTTAGCATATGCTGACATTGTCTGGAACGGGTGCACAATTGAGGAATCCTAGGTCATCATATTCTGCAACTCGTAAAGAGCTCGGCTGGGAGACATTGTCCGAGCGGCGTCATATTCACCGTCTATTACTGTTTCACAATATTGTTAACGGACTTACTCGTCAATATCTGACTACAGTACTTTACTTGCAATTACTGGGATATGTATCTATGATTTGAGAAACATCAGAAATTTGAGACCTGTTAAATTTTCGACTGACCGTTTTGGTCAGTCTTTTACTCCATACTCCATCACTAGTTGGAACAATTTGGACTTGACTCTTCGTACGATTGATGTCTTAAATTTTCGAACACATCTTTTGAAATCAGTACGCCCTCCCAAATTCAGCCATTTTAGCTCTAGTCCGCCGTCACTTCGTCCTCGTCCCTTTATTTGAATTATTCCATGTATCTTTCAATAAAGAAAAAAACTGGGTCGTCGCCACTCCGCCCCGAGTTCAGCACTTACGGTAACCACGGAGGTTAAAACAAGGAGGTTAGAATTTCGTTTTTAACCTCCTTGTGGTTAAACCGTGTGCTGAGAGAAGTTCAGCACTGGAAAACCGGTCCTGTGGGAGCTTCGGCACTGGAACAGAGCCTTTCACCTAAATCCAGTGCTGAACTTTTTTTCACCACTGAGGCCACTTTGACTAATAAATCATCACTGGAACATCAGTGCAGAAGTTGAGTTTTCGTAGACTTGCTCACATACATGAATTAATCATGATATGTCTTAGAGCCTGACGTAACAAAGATAAATTCCACTTCTCACTCGTTGTTCTGTCATGGTATTTTCCTCAGGCCCCTCCGACATGACGTCATATCTTCGACCGCTCCCACGGGTCCCTGTAGTTGTTTGTCCCGAAAAAGTGCTGTCTACAGAAAAACGGGAGAAAATCTAAGCAATTGAATTGTGGATTGATAGAAAACAAATACAAGATATATAGCTATGGTGAATCATTCAGGGCTAAAAGCCTATTTCATAAAATGTCCGACAACATATACCCATCGCGCACCCAGCTTAGAGGGACGGGAGTTGCTTGTGTAAACAAGAGTTCGGAGACCTTATACCTCCATGAACTATTCTGATTATGAAAATGACATGCACATCTGCATAATTTATGCTAGGTTACGTACACCTTTAATAACTTACACAGTTCACAATGTTGACAATCCAATCATTTACTACATGTATTTAGATGAATTAGGACACTTCCACATTAGTTATGCAAATTAGGGACTTATTTGCATAATTGGTATCTGCTAATCTTCCACCTGCCACAGATCACGTATGTTACTAGTGCATGTATTTGAGTCCTATAATGGAAAATACTGGAAATATCGATTTTCCTTATTAAGTATGCAAATTGAGTCCAAATTTGCATGATTTGCACTTCATTGTGTATATCTCTGCCAAACATACCTATATGCTAAATTTCATGTCATGCAAATCCATCATTCCTATATTCCGTTATGCTCCTTGGAAGATTTTGACAAAATCGACCCTGCAGTTCCAGAGCAAGCCGCTGGGGGGGGTGGGGAGGGGTGGGGGGCAAACCTGTATACCCTCTTCCTTACATCACAAGCTATCTATCTATCTATCCAGGCGTGCTGGTTGCACGGATGGCCATGACTCTCTTCCTCCATCCTTCCCTATCCTCCATAGCCTTGGGTAGTTCTTCAGTCGAGCAACCAGTATCTTCACAAAGTTGATGTACATATGTTTTGTGTGGTCTACCTCTGCTTGCATGACCATGTTTGGGTGTCCACAGCAGAACGTCACTGATGATCTCATCTTTACTGCGCCATGCGTGACCAGCAAACCTCAGCCTTCTTTCTTGTATGACTTGAGATAGCGGTGGAAGATCTCCATACAACAGCTTTTTTGTAGGATGTGTTCTCCAGGAGATGTTTTGAGCCGCACGTAGCATCTTAGTGTAGTTGCCGTCAAGTTTTTTCTCAAGTCGTTTTGTTAATGTCCACGTGTCGCTACCATATAGCAAAACAGAGACTGCAGTTGCT
>NC_049985.1:20211138-20215831 GCF_000003815.2 Branchiostoma floridae | reverse complement strand
AATGTTGCTACCCAGGTATGTGAAGTTTTCCACCTGTTAATGGGTCTTTCCTTCTAGGGATGCTATATCGCCCAGTTGGTTAAATGACATGGTCTCTGTTTTGTCTGCATTTACGTGGAGACCTATGCCATTGGCAGCTTTTTCTAGGCAATGGAGTAAAGCTTCAGCTTTGGCAAGTGTATCACTAAAGAGGCCGAGATCGTCAGCAAAATCTGCGTCGGTGAGGTACTTTGCAGGGTACCGTCTAGATCTTGCATGCTCTAGAGTGAGGCCATTCTCTTTCATTTGATCCACGGACGTTCGCAGTACATAATCTAGGCATATCACAAAAAGATACGGAGCTAGGGTGTCACCTTGGAGGACACCAGCTACAATGTTGAAAGGCTCGGTATCACCATCTGGAGATCTAACAATGACTTGTGTGTCCTGGTATAACATCATGATGGCATCAACTGTTTCTGTTGGACTGCCATAGGCCAGAAGAATCTGCATCATTTTGGTTCTATTTATAGAATCGAAGGCTTTTGAAAAGTCGACGAATACAAGTGTAGCCTCCAGGTTTTTTGCTCGTACGCCCTCTATTATCCTGCGCACAGTTAGAATCTGAGATATTGTGGATCGGTTTTTACGAAAGCCATCACAAGCTATCTGCCACAAAAAATCAAGGACATTGGATGTTCAGGCCAAAAGAAACAAAAAATCGAAGTTCAAACCAAGGTCACATACCAGGGGGCCCCAAATAAATTGACCTTGACCTTTGTCTTCCCAACACCTACCCACATACCAAATATCATAACAATCCATCCACGGGTTCTAAAGTTATGCTGGCCACAAATTTCCGGACACACAGACACACACCCACACACAGACACAGACACACCAAAAACTATACCTCCATTTTTCATGGAGGTAAAAATTGAGCTCGGGATCGCAGTAATGTAAGGCGATCAAAGACATAGTTATTAATCATTGAGCGAAAATCGGATGGCGAACGCCCGTCAGTCGGGCGACGACAGTTCGGGCGACGTTGGCCCTACTTCCGTTTGTTTACAAATATTGAATTTCTGGGAATGTGAGGGTAATTCTAACATTGTGGCCCTTGTGGTAGTGTGTAGGCTGGCTTTGTGACACACTTTCCTTTCTTCTGACCATTCACTGGTTAAAAAGATTCCGACAACAAAATAAGCAACATTTATTGATCTCTTGCCTTTTTTGAGGAACGTTTTGTGTTACCTTGGGAGGTTCATTATCATAGATTTATTCACCATCGATCGCACAAAAACTATTCCTCCATTTATCATGGAGGTAAAAATTGAGCTCGGGATCGCAGTTATGTAAAGTACGGATGCGTAAATACACTGCCGTACACGACAAGACAAGTACTAGAGGTCTAGAACTCAACCAACTCAACTGATTCAAAAGGGGAGAACCATCGAACATCGGCCGACCGGTCTTGTTCGTAGTAATGTATGAGCTCTATGAACACTATGAGTTCCACTATTTTACACTAGCCTGGAATCCAGCCGTGTTGTGCTTCGGTCGCTCCCCAGGTACGCTTCCTGCCAACAAAGCACAACACGACTGGATTCCAAGGCTAATTTTACACCTGCCATGGCATGCCAGGGTATCAGGGCATTTTGCCGCCAACGGTTTGCCGTTACCGGTTAACCTGATTGGTCTAGAATGACAAGCTCCTACAAAGCACTGTAGCTATATATATTGTATGGTTAGATTAAGGTTAAGAAAATTAGGGTTAGGTATTCTCTTGAAGGCGAAACGTTCTGACGGCGCAAAACGCATTGGCGGGAATCAACAATGTCGGCGATGACTTGCCATAGATGTATAAAAAATAATTTCGTTAGCACACTGATGTTCACGAATGCTTTATTCAAATAGATACTCTCGATATCTCTCTTCCCAACGTTATGTCATTCAATCCTAACGTTACTAGCTTTCCATATTTGCAAAATGTAAAGGTACCAGCAAGCGCAAAATAAGCTATCTTATTTACAAATGTGTGAAAACAGAGACGACTCTACCTTTTCCTTTTATCCTTGAAGGTGTTCTGTCCATCTTGAAGTTATCTTTCATCGAGTGAGTTGTTTTAATGGGGTACGTAGAGGGAAGTACAACTGTGGCATCCCAACTGTGACGGCTACTCACGAAGTCGTACAAGTCGGAGTCAGGACTCGGTCGTTATGGAATCGTAAGAAAGAAGGGCGTTCTCTAGAACACGGCTTATGACGTCACAATGCAGACATTATGTACAGCCAAACTGTGCTGTGACCTTCGCTACTGCGCTGCAAAATGATCCAAAAACATTTATCATTCATGCAAAAACATTTCAAAGTCTTTTAGAAACACAGTCTAAAACGGATGGTAATAGTCATTAGAATGAAATAACTTAGCAAACTGGTGGATTGTGTACTCTGATGACGCTACAAAGCACTGTGACGCACCACAGCCGCAGGTTACGGTTGCCAACATGTGTCGTTGATGCATCCTGGTGAGAGCCAACATGTCAGATGCGTCCTTACGTCACGTGGACGTGTGTGTGGACATGGAGGGATGGCTGGAGCGGACGAGACATCTGACAGGACCCTACAAACGGAGGTGGTTCGTCTTGGCTGGCAATCTACTCTACCAGTACAAGTGCGTATGCTAAAGTGCATATATGGGTCGTCTGGCGTGACGGCAGTATGTTTGGCCCAGAACTCAGAGGCCCTGGGTTCAAGTCCATTCATCTTGTGCCCTTGGGAAAGGCACACAACTTTCCTCACTCGCCTTAGGTGAAAATGAGATTCGGTTAGGGACGTTAAATAGAGGTCCCGTGTTTGAGAGCCACATCTCGAGCACATTAAAAAAGCCATCACACTCATCGAAAAGAGTAGGGGTCCTTTCCGGGTGTGCGTTGATAAAAACCTTCAGTCCTATGGCCGCACCTGGGGTAATTGCTGTCGTATTGAGGTCACCCGAGTTAGCGCCGAATGACAGCCGCTCCAAACCCCTGTGATTCAGGTTCCGGTTCGGAATTTGATTGGAAGTAGTCCGTAGAAATAAAGGGGATATACATAGTGACTGGGTTGTGGTGAACAGGTTGTTTCTAAACTAAAACTAGAGTCCCGTGACCTCACACCTCCATGAAGTATTTAGAGCCTTTGTAGATTTTATGCAAATGACATGCAGGATCACCAAGTCGAGGAATAATTTTGTCTCGTCACAGCCCTCCCCATATCCCCGGCGTCGTTCCAGGAAGTTTGAAAAACTCAATCAGAAACAGCAAAGTCGCCCAAGACTACTTATCCCAAGGACCAGGGGTGGTTAAAAAAATCGTCTACCCATCGATTCCCAGCAGATGGCAGCTTAAAGTAACTTGAAAGTCTACTTTTCTGAAGAAATTTACGGACGTGTTAAAAGTGCGGGCAGCTATGAAAGCGCATCCTACCGATCAGAAGGCAGGCCCTTCTACGGGCGTACGCGTGCTGTTCTCTGGTTGCTACTGTGAACAGTTGCGACTGATATGGTTTCCCTTTTCTGAAAACTGAAACCAGTACAACATGGTCAAAATTTATTTCACATCACCAGTAGACACCAATTTCCGTATTGAAGCCTGCTATGGGGGCAATAAAAATCGTACGACTCTGACAATGGAGAAATGTTGAAGATGTTCAAAATCCATTTCAGCTGTATTTTTCGTCGTGGGATGCTCCCCGATGGCCTAAGATTTGACCTGCAGTTAGCGTAGGCCCCGGTCACGAGAATCGTACGATTGATTGCGATGGAGGTTTGATGCGGGCTGTACATAAGCGCAGTACGTCGTAAGTCGGAGAAGAATCGGAAGCAATGGTTTAAATATATGAAGCCGTAGCCACAAGGATCGTAGTGCATCGTACAATGATGTCATAATACCCCCCTCACACTAGGCGAAAATCGATCGGAGGACTAGTCTATGAGCTCTAAATGACTTTTTCGTGAGTAAGACGTCTGGTGTTCTCACGATCATCTTGCGATTTTTAGGGATCGCCGGCGATTTTCAGGGGTCGTACGATGGTCGTGGTGCAGCGAAACATGTTCTTAACATAAGCGACAAGTCGCAGGAGATCTCTGAGATCGCAGAGCTCGTTACCGAGTCGCAGATCGTGCGTGCAAATCGTGCGTACCTCGCAAGGGTATCAATAGTCAATAGTCTTGCGTCAATCCAACGATTGAAGACCGATTGGCGAGCACAGACATAGTTATTAATCATTGAGCGCAAATTGGATGGCAAACGCCCGTCAGTCGGGCGACGTTCGGGCGACGTTGGCCCTACTTCCGTTTGTTAATACCCGCCTCACATTATATACGATCTTCGGACGTACTTCGCGATCGCAGGAAGGTTGGCTGATTTTAAGATATTAAGATGGTCTTGCGTATTTTTCGCCCAAAACCTGTTCCCCTCACATATAAGCGAGCCTCGTGCGATCGACGGTGAATAAATCTATGATCATGACCTCTTGCACGCGGACAAGGGAATACAAAACGTTCCTCAAAAAAGGCAAGAGATCAATAAATGTTGCTCATTTTGTTGTCGGAATCTTTTTAACCAATGAATGGAATGCGCGGGCATAATAGAAATGACACAAGAAAGGAAAGTGTGTCACAAAGCCAGCCTACATACTGCCACAGGGGCCACAATGTTAGAATTGCCCTCTGC
>NC_049985.1:20205879-20211038 GCF_000003815.2 Branchiostoma floridae | reverse complement strand
TCCGGACTGTCCCCAAAGACGTCTGGTGTCGCTTCCGCAGACGTTCGGGCTTATCACTAGTAGGCGCTGTGATCACCAAGGGAGGCATCAATTCTCTCGTAATTCAGAAAGACAAAGATAAGATTTTTCTTCGGGTTAGGTAAGTTTGTAAGTGTGTGTATGCGCCTGTATGTGTGCGTGTTACTGAACCGTGACAACTCGAGAGTTGATGACGGATATTTTTGGGTTTTTCGAGATTGATTATGGTACTGTAATAGTCTTCAAATTTTTATATCCCGTTCTGGACAACATGATAATGTATACGTAGATTAATAAATCTCATCATGTAACTCGTTTTCCTGTCATTTGTACAGCTCTGAGTCGGAGCGAAAAGCGTGGTTCTCGGCTCTGAAACACGCCAGTGGCCCACGGTACGACGGTTCATCACAGTTTTCCGTCCCGACAAGCCCTGAGCTACAGAACAGCTTGAGTCAGCAATACATGGACAGTGTTCTCCTTGCCCTAGTCGCCTCGAATGATGAGTTGGAACGTCACAACCAAATCTACAAGCGACGCGAAGCGGAACTGCAAGAATACCTCGACCGTAAAGAAGAGGGAATAAACTATGAAGTGTTGGAGAGAAAACTGAAAGTCTTCGACCTGTCGGCTAAGGTGGTGGTGCAATCTAGTCTGAACCTTTTGAAGATGGCCAGGAAACATAAGAAGACCTTTGAGGCTTTTGTGATGGCGTCAGGACAGGGGGGTGGGGAGGACGCACAGAATGTTCCCGACAGGAGCACGGGGAGTGTGCCGATCTCCCCCGCTGGGAGTATCCCCTCTGTATACGTATCGTCATATGACATGTTCAGCAGGAGAAACAGTAGCTTTGTTTGGAGCCAAGAAACAGGATTCGTCGAGATCTTTGACGATAAGGACAACAAGGATGAAGATAGCAGTAGTCAGGATGAGCAAGATGAGTATCTTGACGCTGTTTCAACTCATCATTGCCGAACAGGAAATCTCTGTTCAATACTTTAGCCGTCAGCTTTGATTCCCCGCGCTCTGGCCCCCTTAATGGTTCACAAGAGAATACGCAGGTTCCTGGTTCAACCGAGTACGCATGTGCAGCGACGGGAGTTGTGTCAAAGGTGAATGTCCATGAGACATAAACAAGTCATATCCGGACATCTGTACATTTGTTATGCATGTCGAGACAATGGTTGAGAACTGTTAAAAGTTTGGGTCCCTCACCTTTGACATATTACCCACAACCCCTATATTGAGTCCTGATTCTGTTTGTTTCTGCATATGTACGCATGTGATACTAGTATATGCTGACATTATGTCAGATTGATAGCTGTCCCAGTGTCTGTTATCATGGTGTTGGAGGCCGCAGTGGACAGAATAAAGCCAGTAGCCCAGAGTGTTGGCGGTTTAATTTTTCAGTGTTTCTTTCTAGCTAGGCAAGGTAACAGAGGTAATCCTAAACTCGAGGGTAGGGTAAGTGGGATGGGTAGTACTCCCGATCGTTGTGTGGCTCGACTGACGCTACTGAGGGGCGACCCACCGAGCAAAAAGGGGTTTCCTATAAAAAAATATAGAAATAAAAATCTAATTCAATCACATACGATGACCGGGGGTGGACCATCCTTGCAATGCACGATGGTTGGTACAAGGTTGACACAGATATCGATAAACAACAATGATGCAAAGACAGCAATCAGACGAGGTCATGTTTTCTTTAATCTGGCATATTTGACAGAAGCAAACAAGTAAAACACAATCAGTGAGAAGCAGATTTAAAACTATATCTAAATATCGGACAAGTCATGTCGTCAACTTAAGTGCACCTTTGCAACAATGTGTTCCAACTTTACTGGCAGCATGCGCAAGGCTTGGTACCCAACAACAATAAGGTATCCATGACGTAAGAACTGTACGCCATTCTGGATGGTTAAACCGGCAATTTAACTCGTAAACTGGGTTATCGCGAATGTTTGTCTTATAATGTATGCAAGTGTTCAACCAACCATCGTTCTTAAAGTAAAAATGGCGGCTTTAAAGTAAAAACAACCGATACTTTAAACACTTGTACCTTAATTCTACCTAATCATATAAGATATGTACAATCGTAAGTCAAAAAACCCAGTCCAAGTCGTGCATAGGCAAGCCCCTGTCATGGAAGTGTTCTTTCCTAAAATGCTCACAGTGCAGTGTCAATACTAAATAAGGCTCACTGGTTGTCTGAGCGTTTTACAACGCTTAGGAAATTATCCTCTGAAACCGCACAGGCAGTTTTTGTTGAGAAACGCACGGAAGTCTGTGATTGTAATTTGACAGCGTAGAGGTAGTGGTTTTGTAGGAAAGTGATCGTGAAGGCACCGTATGTTTTTTGTTTCTTTTTGTCCACGGTACATGCAGAATTGTGCATGTACGGCTCCATAGAAAGGCGCTACGCAAACGCTTTTTGTCAAACCTAACACGGCTATCCATGCACTCCAAACACATTTAACGTGACGAGTTCAGGTCAGAGGTTCGAAGGTCTTGTTAAGTTTTATTGCTATGATAAGCCATTTCACAGTTTCCAGTGCACATGTCGCGATGCATTGTGGCATAGGCCAATGTTTAAACCTAGAGTAACGCCCAGGTTGTTTTTGATTTTCAAATTTCCACTTGTCTACACGTTCTACAGCACAGAAGGCTTGGTTCCTGAAAAATGGCAACTTATTATATATGAATTCCAGCTCTTACACACGACCCACCACATCCACCAACTTACGGTACAATGCACATTCCAACCATGCCGATGTATGTCCACTATAAAGCTTCAACTAAAATTGGATGTTCCGTTTGTGAGCCGTCTGATAATCATATCTCCTAACCGTTCACGAGTCTAAACTTGTTGTCTTTAAATAAAACCAAATGGCAGATAAAAAAAACTCTTTCTAATTCTAATTCACTGCCAGGTTTTGCTTGATAGAGGCCTTGGGACTTTTCCTGTTTCAAAACATTCTTGAACGAAATGATCGCTATATCCCTAACTAACAATTTTTCACAGTGGATCTTAACAACCACTCAAGGCAAGAAAATTCTGCTGATTTAGTAGAGTGTGTTCACGTGACGTCATTATGGACACCGACATGGAGGCGGGCGCAATTGTTTGTATTTCTGTGAACTGTAACTCAAGCTTAAGCTAGGACACCTGGAAATTTTCATAGAAATACAAATCAAAGACACCAACATTTCAATCAGCACCTGCCTGCGCCACATCTTACGTTACTAGTGCGCAGTGAATATTTGCGGGCCCCTGTTGTACGGCGTTGTTTGGGCCTCGATGTGTGCCAGGTGAGGCACCGTCCTCTTGATGTCGCCGTGCTTATGGATGTATTCCCATTTCCACTCCGGGTGGAGGACGAAGTCCCGGCGGTAAGGGCGAGGGTTGGCCCCGTATACCTCTGCGACCTGGAACGGGTCGAACGATTAATGAACAAGTGTTAGTGACGCAAAGCACACATAAACTCTGTCACCCCATCCCAATAGTAAAGTCTACGCTTTGAACGAGATCAACATGTATCAAGCGACGTACAAAACTTTATGCTGGAAACCAGACCTGCTTTGAAATGTTCTCGGATCCTCGTTGCGGACGTGCTTAGCTTGTCTATAAGTAAATAGACTTATGTATGTTTAATATGTTTAATATGTGCGTTCTATCTGCGTTTTGGGTGGGTTTCCGCCATCAGGGAATAGAATCATTTTTATCTATTACACAGACAATACGCTGACTTCTGTCATTGTTATTGTCGTGTGATTAAGCTGTGTCAGAAAATGTGAACTGGGTCTGTCAGACAGTGGCAGGGCACCCATGTTTGTCGGAAGTATTAAATTGTCTAGATAATGATGCTGAAGCGATAGCCCCTCTCTAAGAGAAACAGTCAAGTCGGCCCGAAATCTTAAAGTAATCGTAAGTAAAAAGTTTGAGCCAAGAACGGAAGAAGCGCCGTTCTCACCTTACTATAGTCGGTGATGTGAAAGTGTGGCCCCTCCGTAGGCAGAGAGGTAGGTCTGGTGGACAGAGTCTTCATCAGACGGGTCATGGCTTCTGCTTCTGCTCAGAAAAAGGGGATGGCAACAAATGTCTAATAAGGAATGATATCAGTCTGAAAGGCCAGGGAAACTTGAGTCTTCGTGGGGCTCCCTTACTACAGCCTTCTGGTAACAATCCTTGGGATGGAAGCCTGCTGTCAAAAATTCTCACCGCAGTCCATTCGCTAAGTACTGAGATCAGCTACTCCTTATATATTTTACATGTAGACCTTACGAAAGTCGCTGTACTTTTGTCGTGTCAATAAAGATTATTATATTTTATTGTGTAATAAGAAAAACAAAATGTTATGTTAACTTAGAAAACAAACAAACAACTTTCCTACAAACTAATATGTCTTCACGGTCACCATATGGATGAAAATTTCATTTCTGTAAGTTGACAAAGTAGTGTTTTCTAAAGCCAAGTGAACTCGAATCGAAATGTAACTGGGTGCGATATATTATCTGGCCAATTTCACACGCACGTGTGAACCAACCGTTACACGTTAATAAGCATCAAGCGATAAGCAACGTCCTTACCTGATCTTCCCGCCTTTTTCAGCCACCTGTGCAGGGACGGCACCACCTCTGGTTTGAAAGCGGTCTCCGCCTGCTGCAAGAGGGTTTGTGATATTCCATCAGATCGGTCAATGGGGGTGGTCGCGCGGGGTTTAGTTCTGATTAGTCAATGTTTACTTGGAGGGGGGTTCTAACAAAATCTCCTTGATCTAACTCGGGGCTTTAGGTAAAGCGGATAGATTTGTCGTCTAAATTTACGCCACACCGATAGTACTTTAGTACAATTTTCAGACATGCAATTTCACCTGATATCAGATTTCATCATCAGCCTCACTGACAATTTCTATATTCATAATATATATATATATATAGTAATATATATATATTCACAGCTTATGATTTACTAGGACATCAATAGGTACCGTAACTATAAATAAGTAAATGGGTTTTATTGAAAGAACACTTGGCAGCCGGACGGCTGAATTACATGTCCTGCACATTAAGAGGCACATGGACAAATCGGACATAACGTTACATGTAACGTAAAAATAGGAAAAATCACAGACGAGTATATATAT
>NC_049985.1:20202567-20205611 GCF_000003815.2 Branchiostoma floridae | reverse complement strand
GGTGCCAAGGATGATCTTAGTTGCACGCACTGAAATGCTCTCTATATCCTTTCGTCGGATGTCGGTTAAGCCGGGATGCACAGGGGGGGTTGCAGACTCCAATATCGGACGTACAAAACATGTGTAGACTGTAAGCAAGTCCTGTGTGGGTAGCTGAAACTGCCTCAGCCTACATAGGAGGTAAGTTACAACCTCTGCTTCCCTTTTTTTTAGTCATTTCTAAGACGTGCGCCTCTCACTTCAGGTCAGACTGGAAGGTTACCCCTAAGCATTTAGCAATGCTGACGACTTCAAGTTCTGAATAGCCTTACACTTGCCTAGGTTGAGTTTTATTTTGTTGGATTAAGTCCATGTAGAAAGGTTTTTAAGATCATCTTGCAGTTTGGGCTATCAGTTTTGTTTCAATAAGGTTTAAGTCGTCCACAAAACCCCACGACTCAGACTGCATGTTGTCGGCAATCCTATTTACATGGGCTATAAACACAATAGTAACATTACAAACTGTAATTTTATGGCTCGGTTAAGCATAACGTCGTATATAGTGCTTTGTTTGAGGCCTTGCTTTTCGCAAGTGTCGTCCATTTGGTATCACACATGTCGCAAATACTTCAAATTCAGCTTACCTTCTCAATTTGTCGTCTGTTTGCCATGTCATTGATAACTCCTAGAACGGCCCGTTTGTCTGTCAGAAGAACAATAACACAATGTAACGTTGTGAATAAATATTATCTTACGAAGCCAGTTCAGATAGTAATGCCACTTGTTTTATAACAGGCTCATTTTTTTCATCAAATGAGTTGAAATTTGGCACAAAGGTACAATAATATATCCTCTTGAGATTGCGATATCTCAATTTGTTGTTCAGACTTTTATGAGTGACTGAGTTGAGTTCCAATAACCACATCCTTAGAAGCTTGTCAGGAGGTCAGTTCCTCTACATTTTAGAACCATTGCAGGAAGCTAAAATTTTACCTGTATGATAACAAATATCTCTATATATCATATATCGAATTTCATGTTTGAACTCTCAGTGGTTCATCTTTTACAGCCACTAGAATGGAGCGAGTTGCTATTACAGGCAGTACGTGATTTGTTGAATAAAGGTTTTTGTAGACTGCTTTTCCATTAGCCAAAAGATGCAAAACTTTGCATAATTATCAACTATTTCAAGGCCAAGAAGTGTGTTGAGTTTGGTTTTTCTCAGTTAATAAAAAAGTCGGTTACGGAAACTTCAAGCAGTCCACCTCTAATCCACCGCTAATTACGACCCTGACGACCTCACTTCACTCCAGGATACATGTGCAATTTTAGTTTCTTAAAATAGCTTCAAGTGATTCAGAGACATTATCAATCGCACGTTAATTCGCCCCGTGATTTCTTCCGACGGGATAACAAGGGTGTGGTCATCTTGAAATCAACTCAGTCACTCATAAAAGTCTGAACAACAAATTGAGAAATCTCAATCTCAAGAGGATACATTCTTGTACCTTTCTGCCAAATTTCGACTCATTCTATGAAAAAATGAGCCTGTTATAAAACCAGTGGCATTACTTTTTGAACCGGCCTCGCACAATCTGAGCGGTTCCTGATACGGAGGGAAATGTGAAATTCACGGTATTGCAGTGCACAACATATGGTGATTGTTAGACGCAGATCTATGTTTACAAAGTTGGATGCAGTATCACTCTGTCTCACCTTTATCATTGGCTAGTTTTAGCCACGCCTCTGTAGCCTGAGCCGCATGAGGATCCAAAGTGTCTTTCAGAGCCTAAAAATGGATGTAATAAGATAAAGTACAATAGTCATTGCCAACTTCCATCACTTCCATCAGGTTTATCTGACCCACTACCACGAGATCCCGTATTAATCATGTGTCCGTACGGTCACGTGTTTGCACGTGTTTGCACCAGCCCTTGAAGAAGGCCGTAATAATCTGATGATTTGGTGAGAGACAAGATAGATCATCTTCATGTGGATATAACGGCTAATAAACCAAATCTGATACTTAGAAGGAGAGGTGAAAATTGTGAGTTTCCAGTTTTCAATATGATATAACCCGTTTACGGTTATCATTTTCAAACGATAACCCTTATCGGAATCGTGAAGCATGAGCTTACTCACCCGTCTCCTGTCGAACTGCATCATGGATGTTGTAGCAGGTCGAGCCTGGTACTTCCTCCTTAAAATAGCTCTCAGTTCTTGTTCCTTCTTTGATCGACTTGCATCAACTTTAAACAAAGGCACCGTGCACCGCCTTATTAGTCAATACGATTTGATACGACATGATTTGATCTTACATATCTCAGAGCCATTTACATTTTTACATTTCTGTCAGATATGCATATGGCTTTAAAATGACAAAGCTTATCCTTTGGGTTAATTACCGAAAGGATAATTGCACGTGACCAAATGACAATGGAACGTTAGTTGAATCAACCTTGGCTTGTGATGACAACATCCTTGTGTCCAGCAATTACGGGTCATAGGGTCAATGGAAGAGTCTACCTTTACATGTTGTGAATGTGTTTGTGTGTCCTTGTGTTTCTGTATACTTTGTGCAGCACAGCAAGTATACAATCTATGGACAGACTGTCTTACTTTTGTAGGTGGATTTGCCCATCGCCGCATCTGCGTCGTGATAGCCTGGTACATTGCGCAGTCGTGTCGTCAAGAAAACTCTGGATAAATGACAGAACCGTCGTTAAATACATATGCTATATATTCTTAGATTATCTTCTCGCTATTACAATATTTCACAGTTGCATAAAAAAGGAACTCCGTCTCTCAGACACTTAACATTTGAGACAGATTATCTGATTCACGCATTTAGTCTAAATTAACACCACTACATTCCGTACAACATCACGAGGAATGCAAACGATAATCACAATAGATAGATAGATGTACGCCTCATTCCCAATAGGGGAGCTCAGGGTAAGAGTAAAAACCTGTTCCAGTCTCTTTAACAATGCCCATATATACTTATTGTCGATATGTCAAGCATCCAATATCTCTTGTACATGTTGAGCATCCAATATTTCTTT
>NC_049985.1:20200920-20201810 GCF_000003815.2 Branchiostoma floridae | reverse complement strand
TTTCCAGCGATCCGGAGTCTGGTAGAGACTAACAGTTGAGTTGCGCGGTAGAAGGCACTTAAAATCCTTTAAAATCTTCTTTTTCCTTGAAAATTTTGGCCCAACCTGGAGACTTTTGGGGATAGAAGGAACAGGCAAGGTCTAATCTTTCCCATTTTGGTCAAAATTTGCTCAGTTTAATAGTTTTGGTGGGGCGCGGAAGGATTTTAGTTGTTGTGTCATATTGGTGGTATCAGGAGAAAACTGGGGTCAAAGGTGAAGTTTCTTTCATAGAGCGGGGATTCCTCGGAGTTTGAGGTGGTTAACCCTCTGTTTTCTTTCAGTTTTTACAAAGATGACCCTTGTGGCTTTCTGGTGGAGAAATTTTGTTAAGATTGAAATTGGGGTTAGTACTTTTCTGAAGCCTTGTTTTAGTGTATTTTAACATGCCATCCTATGGAGTGGTCCAACTGTAATGTCAGCCCCGTACTTACGATTACTACGACGTAGCTCACAGAACTGGATCCGATACGGCTTAACTTCCTGAAGTGATAATCGCACTGACCTGAGGTACGGTCTGAGGAATGGTCTGCCAAGCCAATATAAGAGTTCAAGTTCCGGCCCGGCAAACTTGATATCATCACACTGAAAAAGGAATTCGAATGCTGTCCCCAAGTAGATGTTAGGGTGAGAGATTTTAATGTTTTTTTAGTGACACTCCAACTTCAAACCTGTTGGAACAGCCAGAGTTGTAACTTCAATGTCCATTGAAGAAAAACACTGCAGGTATGCTCTAAATGTTAAGAACTCCATCCTGAGATTTATCAAAGTTGTATTCTTCAAGCAGATTTTCAATGATCCGAGGACGCACTAATTGTAGGGCACTCACTCACTCGTCCTCTTGCATAGAT
>NC_049985.1:20198734-20199635 GCF_000003815.2 Branchiostoma floridae | reverse complement strand
TACCGGCAGCCGGCAGGTTTACTGCAATTTCTGAAGCAATACTAATTTGGCAAATGATCAACGCATCATTTTCTCCAGTTATATGTTGCTGTTACAGCTTACCTTTGCCAACTCTTCCGTGTATCTTTTTTTGTCTCTCTTGTCCTGCTAAAAACATAATATCGTAATTGGAACACACCGCGGAATTGCACGGAGAACGGGTGCGTGGTTGGAAGGGGGTGCAATAATACCGGCAGAACGAAACACGGCACTGCCGCTATGTACTTTTATACATCCTCTGTTGTTCCTTCCTTTCCTGTTAGTAATTGCACTAAACGAAAACCTGCGTGAGCATACAAAAAGTCATGAGCAAATGAGCGTATACCATCAAGAATTTTCATTTAGTTTTGGTCCGTCACAACCGCTATGACGTCTACATCTACATTGTGGTAACCCCCAAATAGCCCCGCGTGGGGCATCGTAGGGGGGGGGGGGGCTGAGGCTCCCGGGTTAGGGCGGGCAGGCTGCCTGCCTGGCACGGAAGCACTCAACGTTGGGAGCACTTACAACCGTGGCAGGCAGGGCATTCCACTCGGGTACTGTGCGTGGAAAAAACGAGTTTTTGTAAATGTCTGTGCGTGCGTATATGGGTTGATATTTGTAGTCGTGACTACCCCGGGTGCACCCTTGGGCAGGCTTGAGAATATTACTGTCGTCTATATTAATATTATTATTGACTACTTTATAGAAAAGGTGAGGCGGGCGTTCCTCCTCCTTTCGGAGAGAGGGCGCCACTGCAGGTCTGTGAGCATTTGTGTCACGCTGCTAGTCTGATCTGCCGGTAGTCATTAAGGGTCACTTGGGCGGGCCTGCGCTGGATGGGCTCCAACGGCTGTATCCCTTTGTTGGTGTACGGGTCCCA
>NC_049985.1:20191297-20198423 GCF_000003815.2 Branchiostoma floridae | reverse complement strand
CGTAGATTCTTCACACTTTTACACGAGTTGTAGGTCATCAAAAGAAATTCAAGATTGCTGTTGAATCATGCTCATCTTGTGCCGTGAGCACGTGTGATTATTATCTACAAATCTTGCGATGAATGTGATAGTGTGTTCGTCCCACGACGAGCTTGCCTGCCCCAAAAATGAACTGAAAACTTTTGGCCTTGTTGTCTTCGACTGCACTGTTATCTAAGCCTTTTTGAAAATGTGTGAAATACGTGGATGTCTGAAGTGTGCAAACCTCGGAAATTACTGTTGCTGCGCTAGTGGATCACCAATACGTGGATGTCTGAAGTGTTTGCCGGTATAAGTATTACTGGTGTGTTACGCCGAACGGCGGTTATACCGGCTATATAGATACAGATACAGATACTGCCGGTATTATGCCAATGGATGTTACAACAGGGATGCTAGTAATACCAAAATGAAAACAGAACTTGGATGTCACTTGAAGACGGAAGGAAAATGTTCAGACTTTGCATGATGTACAAAATGACCAATAAACTGGTGGATGTACCGACTGATAAGTATCTAATACCAGCTCAAAAAAGAACAAGAAACAGCCATGACTTTAACTTTAAGTACCTGAGAGTTACCAACCTAGGATTGATCTGTTGAAAAATACTTTTCTAGAACTATTGTAGAGTGGAATTTGTAATCACCAAGCACAGTAGGGATAAGGGGCATCTTCTCTGGATAGTTGCAAAGAAGTTGCAAATATATGTGCAAAAGTAAGGTGTGACGGGTCGTTCAGTGTAATATAACCAGCTGCTGCCACGGTGCATGCCTTCATAAAAATGGGGAGCTCTTAGATAATCTAGGTCCGATCTTGAAAACAATGTTTGTACTACTAATTGTAGCATGTGTATGTAATGTTAATGACCCGCCTGTTCCTCGGTGTATATGGTGTGATAACGCCTGGTCCTTTGCTATAACCACCGAATGAAACCTTTTATCACACAATATACACCAAATAACAGGCGAGTTATTAATATTCTTCTTCATTAACATTATTATCATATAGGCTACAAACTTGCAAACTCATGTATGACGCATAGATCCCTTGGTACTATACGTGTGAATTCCTAATTTCTAAAAATTCACATTTGTTCTTTGATACATAGGTAGATTACATATTGCATTTTGAATCCACAGTTTCTACAGAAAATATTTGAAACATTGCCGTCTTGGCATGTCAAGTCTTTCAAAATTCTACTATACTGTATTCATGATCATTCCTCCCTTTGGGGTCTGATCTTTCCTCCTTGTTATGTGCTATTCATGTATCTCTCATTCTGATTGGTCAGAGTCCTGTGTGTAAATTGCTCCTTCTGATTGGTCAGAATTTGAATCAACACCATATGGTGTCGATGCAAATCAACAACATCTATGTGTTACGGGGTGACACACCCGTCCGGGTGAATGATGTAGATCACCATGTGGCTGATACGAGACAGAGGTTCGCCAGGCCTCCGTCCGGGTGATTTGAAGTGAATCACCAACTCCCGACAGAAGGATTTGCACCAACGCACACCGCACCATCGCACGTGTGGGGGTTCTTTAACGTGCATGGGGTATGGCTCTCCCCATACACGGGACCTCCATTTAACGTCCTATCCGAGGGACGACTCATTTTTCACTTGAGTAAAGTGAGGAAAGTCGTGTAAAGTGCCTTTCCCAAGGGCACAAGACCGGCAACACGGCAGGCGGATTCGAACCGGCGACCTCTCGGTCACGGGCCGAATACACTACCACTGTGCTACGCGGCCCCACTCCACTATTGAATTGTTCTATTTATTGACCCAACATTGACCTGAAAAGCAATTATCCCATAGGAACCAATAATCAAGGCATTATTCTCATCATGTATCACGAGTTCCAAGGGTCTGCATGAAGGGGCAATACTCAGTTACTGGATTATAAATGGTTCATTTGTTTGCTTATCTGTGATTAGTTATTACAAATTTAGTCGTTTTTGCGTTCTTAAAGATGTGGTCTTTTAGCAAATAAGACTGACCTCTAGAGTACAGTATGGCTTTAAATACTGTTACATAGCATCTGCCACAACCTGGGAAGATTTAGGGGAGCTATCCTGGATAGAGATCTCATTTACATTTTTTTGTCATGACAATGGAACATTTTCAGACTTGAGTCCGACAATGACGGCAATCCGCCACACTCTGCAGAAGGATGTCTTCTTGCCCCATGATCAGCGGTTACTAGGTGTGGTCCACGTATCCAAGGCAGGAAAGAAGAAAAAAGTCAGCTTTTTGTGTGCAGCAGGTATCTTCATTGTTACTTTTATTAGCATTATAATCATTGTTGCAACACTGGTGGACTTGAGCAAGATGGTTATTGAATTGACAAGTCTACATGAACAAAAACTTCATATATGACATTTCCTGTCCCATTAGGTTTTGTTTTATTAAGGAGGTTGAATGTGTGGCTACTTTGTTAGTTTGATACTTTCTTCTTTTCCTAATGAGGAATATCTTAAGAGAGATTCACAATTTTTTGTCTGCTCATATAGAAATTGTATATAAAAGTCAATTTTGGGCATGCAGTCATTCTTCCTCCAGCTGTTGAAATATTTTCACATACATTTATCATATTGAAGGATTAGGTGCAAACTAAATAACTGTTTGAAATTTCTGTTGTACATTTTCACACAGTGCCAGACCTCAACCTGTGTTCCTTCCAACTTCCAAGTCCATGATGAGATATTGTAACTTGTATTTGTTACACTTAGACAACTTAGACTGCCACAAAAGTTGTGAGTTTTACTCCCAGTAGTTCCTGATGTATCACACTTGATACATTTTGGTGTTCAAGACATTCTCAAGAAGGCCTTGATAGAACTAGTATCATTTTTTCAAAATGTTGAGGTCTTGGGATGCCCGGAATAATTAATGTTACACTTTGTTCCATGACTCAGCGAGCACAGAGAAGCCGGTACAAGTGTCCATAGTGAACGTGAAAAAGTCGGACAAGGGAGACACGTACAAGCGCAGACAGACATGGGAACTCAGGGAACTCAAGTTGGTGGATGGAAAGGATGACTCCAAGGTTCAAATGGAACTACTGTAGTTAGTTGCTAGAGTGCGCAATGGAGCTGCCAGTTGCTAGTCACCTAGCTACTAGTAATCCAATGGAACTGCTACTAGTAATTGCTTGGTTGCTAGGCTACTTCAGTGGAACTGCCAATCACTTAGTTGCCACAATGGAATTGCTAGTTGCTAGGCTACTCCAATTGAGCTGCCAATTGCTTAGTTGCTAGGCTACTCCAATGGAACTGCCAATTGCTTATTTGCTAGGCTACTCCAATGGAACTGCCAATTGCTTAGTTGCTAGGCTACTCCAATGAAGCTGCCAATTGCTAGTTGCTAGGCTACTCCAATGGAACCGCCAATTGCGTAGTTGCTAGGCTGCTCAAATGAAGCTGCCAATTGCTAGTTGCTAGGCTACTCCAAATGAAGCTGCCAATTGCTTAGTTGCTAGGCTACTCCAAATGAAGCTGCCAATTGCTTAGTTGCTAGGCTACTCAAATGAAGCTGCCAATTGCTTAGTTGCTAGGCTACTCAAATGAAGCTGCCAATTGCTAGTTGCTAGGCTACTCCAATGGAACTGCCAATTGCTTAGTTGCTAGGCTACTCAAATGAAGCTGCCAATTGCTTAGTTGCTAGGCTGCTCAAATGAAGCTGCCAATTGCTAGTTGCTAGGCTACTCCAATGGAACTGCCAATTGCTTAGTTGCTAGGCTACTCCAAATGAAGCTGCCAATTGCTTAGTTGCTAGGCTACTCCAAATGAAGCTGCCAATTGCTTAGTTGCTAGGCTACTCAAATGAAGCTGCCAATTGCTAGTTGCTAGGTTACTCCAATGGAACTGCCAGTTGTTTAGTTACCAGGCTATTCCGATGGAACTGCCAATTTCTTAGTTGCTAGGCTACTCGAATGAAGCTGCCAATTGCTAGTTGCTAGGTTACTCCAATGGAACTGCTAATTGCTTAGTTGCTCCAAAGGACCTTTCAGTTGCTAGTTGCCAGTTGCTACGAAGAAGAAGAAGAAGAAGTTGCTACTATGTAACTGCCAGTCACTAGTTGCTTGGCTACTGTAATGGAACTGACAATTGCAGACAGTCATTGAGAAATTCATACACAATTGTATGGAATAAAAGAAGGTTAGAAATACAAAATATTGCATGTAGGTAAGAGATATTTAACATTTTATTTTTTTCTGCAGGAATCCCCTGAATTCGACCTTCACTTTGAAAAGAGTTACAAATGGGTGGCGAGTAACGTCACCCTTCATTTCATGTCTATGGAAGGTGATACCATTAACAGAATTTACAAATGTATGCCTGATGACAAGATAGATACTGTGTATTTGAATGTGTACATGTTCCATTTTTCAAGGTGTTTACCTTGCTGTATGTTTCTCATAATGACAGTTTCTTGTTTCCTTGTTTATCCAGTTATGTCAGCGATACCTCATCAAAAAGAGACCAGACTTTGTCAATGTCAACCCACAGCTTCTGGAAGGTAGGTTGTTCCCAGTCTTTTCATTTATGGAATGCCATTTGTCTACCCTTCCATTTAGAGTACTGCGGTCCACAAAATGATTTTAATTTTGCTGAAATATTTATTCTATTTGAGGCAGGCTTCATGATTATAATAATCTTGTAACTGTTTGAGGCTCATTCTAATTGAAATGTGCAAAATGCTGTCGCCAGTGTTTGCGACTTGATATGAAGCAAATTACAGGAACATCAATTTATTTTCCCACAACACCATGTTTTGAAAGATGCACCACAAGGACTGTCATCAGAAAAAAACAAAAAGAATTCAAATAGCAGCCGAATATATAATAATTCAGTTTCCAGAATTACAGTTTGGCAGGTAATGCAGCTAGCTAGGCCCTCTGACAGATCAATACTTTTGATGTCATCTATTTAACCCGGTGTAACAAAGCTGCCCACATTTTAAATGTCCCTAGGTATGTCCTCATTACCTAAACGATGTAGCCAAAAGTAGTAAATCATTTTGAAGAAAAAAAGTTAAAGTTAACAGTTATATCAAATGTAAGCGGCAAGGTTTGTTACACCTGCTTAATACAGAACTTGTGGGTCGGAAAAAAATAAGCTGTCCTTTTTTGGGTATCATTATTGGAAGAAATTCAGTTAGGTTTGATTGAACATTAAGTTTACTCTATTTTTCGAACCTAAAATTGCAGTTTTGCACTTTTCAATGAGAATGACCCTGGAATGTGTCTGTAGCGAGTACAGCTCAAGTCTGATTTTAACAATTACCTGCCAGCTGCTGTATACTGATTTCCAAGTAGAGCTTATTCTGCCTGCAAATACTGTGTACCTGCTATATCAGAGTGGTGTACTTATTAGGGAAACTACAGTACATGCTAATTTAGCCCTGAGAGAAGACAGACCTACATCGCATGAGCACACCTGTACTTGTACAGTTTATCTCACCTGGAGTCCTCCTATGTCTTTTCTGCTACCTTTGGGTGCTGTACACACCTATATAAGGGTACAGTAAGTAACATCTTCTCACCTTTTTTAAAACTCTGTTCTTCACTACTATTCTTCTCTACACATTTGATAAACAGAGTTTGTTAACATTTGTAATATTGATAAAGTTGAAAAAAACAGTCTTGTATATGGAAATTGGTTATACTGAATGTATTGCCCCCAGAATGAATAAATAGCAAAAAGCTGGGGTCACAATGACCTTTGACCAATATTGTTGATAGCCAGTTAGTTTTCTGTATTCCAAAATTGCTAAAGAGTTGAGCATATTTCTGCATCCCATTGGTCAGGGCTAGGTGACCTCTGAACACCTGCTGACCCATAGAAACCCTGCAGGGAGTCTGAGGGCACCGGCTTGACTATTGCTGAAAAAAGTCTGTTAGAGCTGAACTTTCCCGCTGTGCGATGCCTGCTGAAACATGGGGACAGAGTTCTTCATTTTCCTTCCTCTGCCTTTTTGCTGGACCTCCCTGTAAAATCCATTACATTTAGGACATGACGTCTTTAAAATATTCCAAATGCTGCAGCTGTGGATTCCCATCTACAGTTTCTTGCTTCATGTCTGTTGCTTAGATGTGCAGTCTATATTGAGCTGTACAAAATCTTCTTTCAATCTGAATTGTTTTTCCCCACATGGTACCATCACTTCAGTATTCTATTGCAGGTTTCATTCCAGTGGAGGTTTGGCTAAAAATTTTCCAGTATATTTGTATATATATATACATATATATATATATATATATATATATATATATATATATATATATATGATAATCAAGTGTTTAGATGTCAATAGACAATATGGCATTCAGATGATTGTTTTCTTTTATCTCACTAGACTTAGAATATCAAACTTATTATGATACGGGGCTTCAGGGTTTTAAAAAACTGGCATTGTGTATACTTAGGCACTTCTGATTGTATAGTTTTTTCTGAAATTACAGTTTCGATGAACAACATTGATAAACTCATGCTTTAAACTAAGCAATAGAGATGGAAGGGGGCTTCGGGGTTGTAAACAAGTGATGGAACGGTCAATCAGGATGTTTTTAACTGTTTGTACATAACGTTATACATATATACTCGTTTGTGATTTTAACCTATCATTAAGTAAGATTTTTCAATGTACCTTTTAATGTACATGTAATGGACATGTAATTGCCAAGTGTTCCAACAATAAAACCCATTTATTATAAAACCCATTTATATTGTGTGTACATGTAGGTATGGTACACCAAATGTTCCCATAAGCATGTTGAAAACTGTTGAAAGTGGTTCACAATTGTAGATCAAATTCTTCTGATCATGTTTTCTGTACTTGTTTCTGCATTTATAACCACAGGAAAGTACTGCTAGCCATGGAGCCATTACCATAACTACACAATTATCCACATACTTTCTATTTTAACTTTCACACTTACGTATAATGTAATGGGAAATTAGATTGTGATGAATATGTGAAGTAGGTCCTTCAGGCTTAGAGCTATAGATTTTGTGGGCAAAAGGGGCAAAATGAAAAGGTGGTTTAGCCAAAGCAATAGAACTGACTTTACACAGTGAAAG
>NC_049985.1:20150828-20188697 GCF_000003815.2 Branchiostoma floridae | reverse complement strand
TTGATCTGTTGGAACTTCCATTTCGTTCTACTCATTCATAAAAGTATCAAGCATATATTATAAACTTACATTATAAACCTGAAAACAGTATCAAACATACAGATGAGAATTGAGTCCATCTTTTTGCTGATCGGGTTTTTGGATAAACCTGTCCAGAAAGAGGAAAATCTATCAAATCTAAAAAGAGGGTCTGCATGGGGGTATAAGTCGTAAGCTACATGTACAATGTATACAACCACATATTGTTAAAAATCTTATGCACAGAAATGACTTGTAATAGTGTGACACAAAGGCATACAAAACTTAGTAAACATTATCATTGTTATATCTGTACATATAATTAAAACATAGTTCTATACATATGGCTTGCAATTTGTACTAAGGGAAACATGCCCTCTGGGGGTTGACTGTTGTGCATTGACAAATACGTGTAACGTTAGACATTCTGAAATGGATTCTACATAAACCAGTATCCAAACAGACCAGCTCTGAAAATACATTGCTGCAAACAAATTATATAAGAAAGCCCTTCAAAACTTGTCTTTGTAATGTATCGCCAGTGTTAAGCAGAATTGACCGGCTTTCTGGCCATGCCATTTTTAATCTAATAGGGTGAACAATCAAAATAACGTTGATAGCAGGGTGGGAGTATGCAAATCAAGACCAGATTGTACCCCTATGTTGAAATAAAGGTTTTCACACGTGTCGAAAATCGCAGAAAAGGGACTAATCCTGAGCCTACTCCTTCCTGTATTTAACTTGAGCTCCTCTTTCTAACTGGTAGTCTCTGAATGAACTTTTCAACTTGATATGTTGTAGGGGCAGTTAGACTTGAGCCCAGGCCATGTGAAGGCCCTCCACGAGGGTGATCTGAGCAACCCGAGTCACATTCTAGACTGTACGTCTGCAGCAGAGGCCTTACAACAGGCTATGGGAGTACAGCTGCATCCAGGTACCAAAGGCTATGGTCTATAGTATGTTGATCAACCTATACTTTGAAAAATATTTTTTTCTGGGTCTTTTGAGAATGCAAAATGTACTTAAAATTTCTCAAAAGACCCAGAAAAAAGTCTCTTTTTCCAAAGTATGGGTTGATCAACATACTGTAGACTGGTCCAATATCCTGATATGTTTTACCAACCTGATGAAAGCATTTTCAGGCATAATTTTGTATTTCAGCAATGCCATTTTCCAACAATTTGCTATTTCATATTTTGGGCCCTGTTACGGTTATCATATAATATAAACTGCATTCCTTTATACACGTACATGAGGTAATGTCTGGAATAATAAAACTGACACTTTTTGGTACGTAAATTATGATCAAAAAGCGGATTATTCAGCTTGATCAATGGGTCCATCAAGATCTCAGTGTTTACTCTGTTCCTGATGTATGTGTTGTTATTGTTTACTAATCCACCTTTCGGATATGTAGATAGATAGAGAGATAGAGAGAGAGAGAGAGAGAGAGAGAGATAGCATACATAGTATTAGAGGTAGATATAGAGATAGATATATATATATATATATAGATCATTTTTTTATTGTTGACACATTTCATATGTTGATATCCAGGCCTCTGTAAGATGCAGGCTGTGAGGGAACAGCAGAAGATGTTTGAGAAGCTGAGGTCCAGTTTTGCCCGTCGCCTGGCTGCTCATCTCAACAGTGTATTTGTGCAGCAGGTAATGCCCAATCACTTTGTTATGCAAATAGGTTCCCAGTAACAACTGTAATCTGCTGCAATATAATTCCTGCAGAAATATTATGGCTTTGGTTGAATTGAATAGAGAAACAAGTTGCATTTGAATTTACAAATTGGCATTGAAATATTTAATCATGTACATGCATGTAAGAATTCTGGATGTCCATCAGTCACATGGTCATTGTAACAGCATACAGTCAGTAACAGAGTTCAAACAAGCATGGTTACCTCCGTTACTGGTGGTTACCTCCGTTACCGATGACATCTGTTTCTAATTATCGTCCTTCCCGGGATGTTTACCCATCTATGCACGTTCTAAAGTAAACTACGGCTTAAAAGACAGCTCACAGGCTTAATAATTGGCCCTTGATATATCAATCTTACTACCCTACCTTTGAAAATGTCAGATGATGCAAAATATTGGATATCTCACCTTTCTTCCACTCACACTGCACAAAAGCAGCTCACCACCGCGTTTTAAAGGAGGTTATCCAGAACAAGGCTGACCTCCGAGTTGCTCCATAACCTTTTATCCTGATTACCTTGCTCATATCGCCGTATGTCCGATATCGTATATTCTAAGGTAAAACGGTACATTCTGGCATATAGTAATGAAAAAAATATTATTAGTTCGCCGCTGGATTAAAAATGCAGCGGGTACGTAGCTATCTGAGGATTGTCTTTCCACATAAAAGGTAGGGTAAAGCTATATCATCTACAACTTGTACTGAGCATGGTAACGAAGGTAACCTTTAAAAGTGGCCACAGGCAATACTCTCAAAAGATGTGACAATTTTTTCCATTATCAAGGGTTTGCTGCCTCACAAGTATCTTTGATGACATAAAATACATGCTAGTCGACCGAATAGCATAAAAAGGATATAGAAATTGTTTCTTTGTGATTTCTGCCCTTGTCTGTGTCGGTAACGAAGGTAACCTCAAAAACTTGAGACAGTTTTAAAATGGACCCAGATGTTATATTAGTGCAAGACGGACAAACTCCTCCGCCTGTTTTTGTTGGTCTGATTACAGTGTATAATTAATAATCTGAAGTAAAGCCAGTGGACATATTTATTAACAAAAAAATGGTTCGGTCGAGTGTATGATTTGCGACAGGCGTTTTTGGACTGTCTCAATGCAAAAGCTGTCCTGAACGATCAAAACATGACTACCTATGATGGTAAAAACATAGCATATAATATTTCTGGGGTTCATACGTCAGTAACAACTAGCAAAGACGTAGTCAATGTGTATTTTAATAATGTGAAAGCCCAATATTTTCTTGCGACAGCATTTGCACACGTTAACTGAGAATGAGTGAAGAGAATAACATGTTCTAGGGTGGCCTGCAGTTTGACTGTGTGTGTTCTGGCCGACCGTAGATAAGGTCATGACCTTTCTTTGCCAGTTGTCATAGGCCATTCTTTGCTCGACTGGCCATACTCACATACTCACAGAGTCTGTGGTAAGTAAGAAGACATGGAGGCTGTGTAAACCTAGCCTACACCTGAGCTGTTATGACACTCTTTCAAACAGCCTTCTGGAGCACATGCATCTGATCATGACATTGTCTTACCTACATTGTATCTAGTCTTCTCCAGTCTTCTGCAGACAGGTTCACAGATGAAAACTAAAACATTTTTTCATTTCAATTTCAAAGATGGCTCTACTTTCAAGCTTCGTTGCAGCATCTTTTTCATTGCTAAATGTTCGTGTTTGCGGTAGGGTTGCACTTTTTCAGTCATAGAATAAATTGGTATAATCTTATATTGGTACTAACAGTACTCCAGTACTTGATCCAGTATTTTTTACCTATACCAAATTGATTTTCACCTGGTACATGTATAGTGCCTGGTTGGGTACACAGTACTGGTATGCAGCCCTAGGCTAATATTGGTGGGTCGGCTGTAAATACATGTTGTACATGACTTTGTATGTTGTTTAAGTTCAGCTTATTTGTGACAGGAAATTTCAAGGTTTCTGTTGTCGGCTCAGGCAACAAAATCAATGTCAGTGCACTCTTCCTTTTAAGGACTAATTTTAAGATCTAAGGCCACTAGACGGCGATAAATATGATATGTGTAACCTTTGATTTCATACTGGGTATATCATACAGCATGTAAAAGTGTGACTGAGAGGACAACAAAACACACAAAAAAATGTCTTTTCTATACAATCTGTAGAGCAATCTGTCAAAAGCTACGTAGCAGAGAGAGCGGCGAGAGTGCCGTCCTAGTGGACAGGGGGTATTACCAAGTGAATCTTTATTTTGGTAGAATAAATGCATCTTTTATGATTCAATGAATCAATCTGAAAAAAGTTTTGCTACAAGTGTATGGTAAAACTCTTTTTGGCCCATGCATGTTCAGTCAATCCTGCCCAAGTGGCCACCTCTTCAAGCTGGCCACCTTGCCATTATGACTGCTTTTTCCAGGTTCTGAAAATTTTCCCAATAGACGCAAGCAATAAGCGTACAATAAGCTACATACTGTAACAGCAGATGAATCTGTGTCATAGAAACTCTTTGACTTACCTCTTGCTTTTTTGGGTGGCCAGATTGAGTTTTAATGAGCTTCTCCTCATTTGGACACGAGCCAATCAGCATGCCACACTGAGATTTGTAATGTCCAATTTGTCGGGCATGCCTGCTGATGAAATTGTTGTTAGCACTGCAAGAAGATGATGGTTTCTACGTGTTTTTGGGTAGTATTCAGTGAGGCAGCAATTGGCCTCTACCCACAGATCTACGGATCAGAAAATTGGTCCTACCTAATTTTCATAACAAGATTAATGTAGAGACAGACTGACAAACCGCCCTGGTGCGGAACGTTGTGACGATAGCAGCGGTCATGAATATAAAATGGCCTGCCTTATTTAGAACAAGATTTCCCTTTGGACAACTCAAAGGCGTCTTCTCTAATTGGCTGACAGCTGGTTTGTGGTGATGCCCACAGAAACCAAAAAAAAAGCAGAGGGACCAGAAGGAGTATAACAACACTGGTCCCTCTGCATACATGTAGGAGATTGCCTGCCCAAGATGGCCACCTGTCCAACGCCCGGCCCAAATCAGGTGCCAGCATGACCCAATTCCTGCCAAAGACAGCCACCTCTTCGTCAATTGGCCACTGGCATGGAGGCTGATGAAGAAAATGAATAGTACCAATAAACGCTCAGGATTTACTGTCACTGGAATTTGTCCAATAGGAGGTCAGGATGCTCTGTCATCACAGCGTCAAACACCATTGTTAGGCCACGCCAGTTTTATTTGTTTCTTCTTCAATGGATTTGCCTGACTGTCCATTTTATTTTTTCATTTAAAAAAGTTTTTTTTTAAAGTCCTGAGAAAATAATACAGGTTTTGCTATCACAAACCACATAAAGTTTTAAAACAATTTATTCAGAACATTTATGTTTAGTAACAAATCAAAGGAATGGATTCATGGTATGAAACGTGCCATTAAACTCCTCAGGCTTTTTTTGTGTGTGTGTTATTTGAGCGTTATTTGTGTGTTATTATATCTTCACCCCAGACTTTTTGAAACAAATTTTTTAAATCTTTTTCCGACCAGGTCCAATTTTTTCTAAAAAAAAAAGAAGTTTGGTATGGCTTTCCAAACTGTTCTCAGTCTGAAAGTACTTTGTCCATGTTAGCACCTTGCATTGGCCTGATCAGTGAAAGGGTTAGAAGCATGATAACATGTATATGTAAGTTTACATACAATCATGTACACATGTGTGTGTCTCCACAGGGCCAGGATATGGGCGAGACCTTAAGCCATCATGCACTAGACCCCACCCTGCCTAAACACTACTCATCACACAGAGACCTGATGCCGTATGCAGAACTCATGCTGTGGTTGAAGGGAGCAGACATTACCAGTTTTCACCAGCTAGCCCAGGTCAGCAGAGGTTTCTAAACTTGGCCTGGTCCTACCAGGCGATAGAGCCTTGTCACGTGACGTGGTAAAGGTACCAGATGCAGCTACATGACATGAATTTGCACTTCAGTGGATCAAGTGATTTCTGTCACCTACATGTAGATGTCTTCTGACTCTCTCAGTTAAGTAGTCCTCTCTTAAGTGTGTTTGGTAAACTCACAGTAGATACTTTTATGTGGAAAAACCTGAATGATAAAATGAAAGAGAAACTTTATACCAATATTGTACAAAGTACACTTGAGCAACACTGCATTGAGATAAACCTGACTGCTATTATCATGTTAACATCTCTATGTATTTCAGTGGATAGTAGACCCAAACATGTTAGTAGGTATTGATGGTCCCCAAATATACAACCTGTACAAAACAGCCACACAACTGTCATACACATAAGAAATAAAGCTTCACAAAACACTACAAATATTGATCTTCAAATGTTTGTCGAGTAGAAGACCAGCCATAGAAAAAACAACGTACGCAGCACTGCCGTTGTTTTCCCCAGGGAGTGTGGCCACGAAGGTGGCAGACGAGCGAACGTCCCAAAGATTCGTACCGTCTATAAAAATGAAACTTCACAGAGTGATGTCGAATATGTTTCCCAATACGTACATAGAGTTTTTTTGTGTTTTTGACGTTGTTGTTTTTCGTAATGATTTTGTTAGTCGGGCCGCCGCATTCAGTGCATTTTGCTCATTTCCCATGAAAACACGACCTGGATTGTGATAGATTTCAGCCCTCCTCGCGGTAGACAAGAAGCACACACAATCACAATTCTACTGTCAAAAGAAAGCTAATATATCATAGAATTAGAATTTTATTTATTTTTATCTAAATTGGTCACCAGCTTCCGAAGAGAGCAAATTACAAAAGTGTGTCAGGTTAGGGCGCACTGTCTAACACAGCTCAAAATCGGAAGTTATATTCACGATAACGTCTTCAGCGTTTGCCAGTTGTAACGCGGAGGGTGAAGGGTTCATGAACCATATGAATGCAATCCTTATCCAAGTATGGTCTTTAGATGAATGTGTTAAAAATTCATTGATTAAAACTTGACCATTCTTTGTCAATTAGTGATGGAGCGCCGTGAGTTCAAGCGCGTAAGAAAAGCGTAGCATCTTAGGGCGGCCCCGTTAACATTATATTAAGGATAATTTGTTTTCATAGGCATAATGTGCACTGTCCATCATCTTCAGATGATTTCAGTACATAACTGTCAAAGACTTCTTATTCTTAAAGGCCACATTTAAGAATTATCATATTAAGTATTTTTATCATTCTTCCTGCTGGTTAGGTTTACACATCCAATTTGAAACGTCTGTATGACCGAGAAATCAAGGACTTCTTGGAAGCAGCCAAGGCAATTCTTGGAACCAAGCCTAGTGCAGTGGACAGCAAGAAATTTGGTGGGTACACAAGTACAGCTGTTTAAAGTGTCAATTTGAAAGCTTCCTGATTTTTGAATTTAGAAGTAAAAAATATCTTCCTTATAGTTAACCCCATTCCACTGATGCAATAAGTTTAGCAACAAATGATCAAACAAACTCTCCTTACTTGTTTCAATAATGTTTTATTGATTGAAAAGACTTGTACATGTACTTTGAAAGTTTTGTTTTCTTGTCTTTCAAATCATAATTTTACATCTTAGATCATGATTCAATTCATTTTGTCATATCTTGTTGTAGGTAACCGTTCTCATCTTGTGAAAAAGGAGTTAATAATAACTGTAAGGGGGCCCATATAATGTAAGGTTTTGTCATGTTAGTCATCATACAAACTAAACAAAATTTGCAGAATACTTTGATTGAGTTTGATTGTCATGCAGACCTAACCATGTGACTAATTTGCATATGAATAGGTAAGCTGATGGGGTCCACGGAGAGCCTGGGCAAGAGTTCCGGCTCCAAGATGCGTTCGTCCTCCTTACTGGACATTGCTGACCACAAAGGCTCAAACCCTGATATCACCGATAGGGCCAAGTTTGAACGGGTAAGAGAAGGAAAGGAAAGGAAAGGGATCTAATGCAGTTTAGCTCAGTGAGGAGCATGTATGTACAAAAAATGTACGGTAACCGACTTTCACATTGGGTAGAGTGAGGAAATTTGTTTTAAGAGACACAGGGTCTTGCTGGGGATTCAATCTCAGAACCTCTAGATTCCAATTCAGCTATACAAACTGTAGCTGTACCTGAATCATAAGGCCATGCAATGACACTATTGCATTATATTGATAGTCACAGTTTCCCCAGTTTGTACACACAGATATACAAACTGTACAAATGGTACTTTTCTGTAATATTTTGCAGGTGTTGAACAGCATTATGAGTGAGCTGGAGCCTGTGTGTATGGTTGAACAGGACTTTATCATCAAGTTCTTCCATCTGTCTACTGACTCCACTGCCACTGACCTCGGCTCAGTGAGTATCAGCCTCATCACTGATCTTGGGACTAAGTTGAACTCAATATCATTGATTAATTCAGAACGAGCACCACTTCTGGGAAAGCCACACGTGGGCACTAGCGGATAGAAGCCAGATGATCTCAGCAGGGAACATCCCCAATCTATCCTGACTCAGTAGATTGTAAAGATGAGTCAACGGGAAGGAATCAGCTCCTTCTAGAACTTTTGTGTGAAAATAAAACTCCAGGCCAGTGGTTGATGCCCCAAAACTTTGTACATTACTGCATACAATAGGCTAGACTAGGATTCAAAGCAGGACACATGCATTTTTACACATTCAACCTTCTTTGTAGCAAATGTTTCATTGGGGCAAGACTATTCTGTACAAGGGACAAGACTATTCTGTCTGGATGCGATTGTTGGTTGAAATGAACTGTAGCTAGAATAGAATAGTTTTCAAGCTACAAATCATGATTTGGACTCTGCGATGTTGCCTTCTTTTGTCGGCTGAAAATGATGTCAATGATTGGATGACATCATTTACATCATTGTGAGAGTCTTTTAGTTTGGGGGAGGATCCTTGGTTTTATGGGGAACAATTTGCTTGGATTGAATTTCTTTTTCTTCTTTCAGTGGTTGTGCCTTTATTTTTTGTCTTCCATCCTTTTTGCTTCTTGCAGATTTCAAGCTTAATGTGCTCCTTGATTTTTCCTTTCTTGTTTAAGGATGAAGAGGAAGAGAGAGAAGAAGGAGTTGTTGATACTGATGGTGGGATGTTTAGTAAAGGGCAGACCGAGAGACAAGCAGAGTATGTAAACTTGATTTCGGTTCATCGTATCTCTATAAACACTATTTTGTTCTCAATTATTACACAGTTACCATTGGAAACTTAATGATGTCAATAACCCAATACAATTACAGTGTATATTCCATTTGTTATGGATATGCCACTTCATGTACTCTACTTCAAGATCACTTTGCCTTATTTTGTGACTGTGCCAAAATGTGTACACTGTGTTTTGTGTCGTATTGTCAGCTTTGGTATATTATATGTGACCTTTGTTTCAAATTCAATGCAGCCTCATAACAAAAGTATGGTTTGAAAAGACACTGTAGAAATTCTGAGAAGTGACATAATGATTTGTAAAGGGTGATGAACAAGGTTCCAGTGGTTTATATTTTTACATTTTGTGTATGATTGATACTGAGCAATGTAAGTTTAAGTTGGCAATTTTCTTTTGTTCAGTATGTTATTTTATGTTGATTTCATATTCTTAAATAGCCATTCAGACTACATGTACATGTGTAATGTGCTCCCAGCATTCCTTTCATTGGTCAGGCCCCCAGAAATTTGATGGCCAACACCTTTTACTGTAGGATAACTTAGAAAATAGATTTTGGTTAAAAGAAAAACCTTTAGGTTGAATATCCTTAGCTTTGGGCAAGTTATGTGAGACTGGTCAAAAAATGCCTTTGTTTTATTAGCAGAGAAAGGATTGCACATTTCTTACTTTGTGGTACATGTATCCTCTTTGTCGGACTCCCTGGAAGAACAACTGTAGTCAATGCCAATTCTCATCTTTAACTCTGTCATTCCGTGTTTGAAGTACATGTACTAAAAAGTCACTCTTTCTCGTTTCAGGAAGCAAGTCAGCAGTGAAGTTAGGTCAGTACTATTAGTATGGAAATTATTACCAGTTTTAAAACAATATAGTCCAAACATGCAAAGAAATAAATGCATGAACTACGTACATGTACCAAATTCAAAGTTAAGCAGCTACATGATTGTGTACTATCTTTATATAGTAATTAGGGGTGGGTACCTAATACAGAAAATTCAGCTACAATTACGGTTCAGGTCTAGAGGATCAGGTCCAGATCTGATTGTTTGTGCCTAATTGTTTGTGACAACTTGTGATTGTCCCTCGATGTTGAACGTGGTATTTCCCACCCATGTCTTACTGCTGTGGGTTCTGCCACTGGCTCTTTCCACCCTGGGATTGTTGGCCAGTACTGGATGTGAAGAAACTAACAAAGGGTGAGAAGGCATAGGCACTGGAAATGGGGTCATCGGATTTTTCACTTTTGGGGAACTTCAAAGGGCTTGTGAGATGTGCCTGAAGCAAGACTTCATGTTGAATTCTACCACATTCCTCGTGGAGGGACAATTACAATTCTATTTGGTCCAAAATCTGGTTCACTGATTTTTTTCGGACCAGTCCAACAAGAAAAACAGTTTTGTACTGCACATCATACCCCTAATATAGTAATCCTATTGCTTGTACTATGGGAGTTTGTCTAAAGTGCATTGTGTTCAATGCAATGTTTTTTTATGAATTTGAGTCAATACCTAATAAATTTGGAATCATTTTACTGAAGAAAGTTTTTGGGTTCTGTTAGAACGAATATATATATATAGTTTATGTCTTGCAGAAGGATGATGTCAGACCTGTTTGGAACATTGGAACCAGAGTTGCACAACTTCATAAACTTTGCTGACAAGATGGACCCCTAGTGAGTCAGATGAGTACTGCATGTAGTAGTGATAGATTGTCCAATTAGTGTTCTTTATGCTTGGGTCAGTGTAATATAACAGCAATTAACACTAATCACAGTACATAAGCGATGAATTTAATTAGATCTATTCATTCAGAAACAGTTGTATTTCCGAGGTATGCACACTTTAGACATCCACATGTTCAACACATGTTTAAAATGGCTTTGATGGATTCGAAGACAGCAAGTTCCTTTTCAGTTCCTTTTCGGGGCAGGTGAGCTTGTCATGGGAAGAACATACTGTCATGTTCATCACCAGTTTTGTAGATAATAATCACACGACGTGCTCATGAAACAAGACAAGCATAATTTAACAGCAATCTTAGATTTCTGTTGGTGACCTACAGCTCGAGTAAAAGTGTGAAGATCCGGCACAATGGGCCTGATCCTTGGTCGAATGTGCACAAATTGAACATGCTGCCATTTCTATTTCTACAAAGTAAAGTTTTATGTCATAGCGGTTGTGACAGGCCAAAGTTAAGTGAAAATTCTGGACAGTATACATGTACATCCTTTTTCTTTTTCTATGTTTAATCGACATGCAGATTTTGTTTTGTTCAGTTACTATATATTGGGAAGGAAAAAAAACAACAGAGGATATAAATAAAGGTTCAAACAAACAAAATTTATAAAGGTACATGTCGGCAGTTAATTGTGCCGTGATCCATCCTGGCGGTATTATGGAACCCCCTCCCAACCGCGCACACGTTCTGCGCAATTCCACGGTGTGACACAATAGCGATATTACGTTTTAGTAGGATAAGAAAGACAAAAAAGATACTTAGTACACAGAAGAAGATACGCTGATCATTTATCAAATTCGTATCGCTTGAGAAATTGCAGTAAACGTGGCAGTTGTATGTTAATGGACTCTGATGTTAAAGGGACAGCTAAAGTGGATGAGTGCAACATTCATTAAGATTCATCATAACAATGGTATGGAATTATATGATTACTAAGAAGTAGTATCTATGTTAAAGAGTACTGGTCTTCTGTTTGTACAGTAACTCTATGTACATGCTAGTGAAGATAAGTGCAGTAGTGATGGGGATGGAGGAGAAGGATGCAGGATCATACCTGGCAACAACCCTGGCCACATCAGTCGTCATTGTCAAGAGAAATTTTGACAAATTAATAGTAAGTGCAGAACTTTTGTTATTACAATTCATCATCTGTTTCTTTGTCAGATTTGCTGACATTTTATGTGATTTAGAATGTATTCTATGAGATCTGTATTCTATGAGCTCTGGTCTCCATATTACCCATCAAAGTGTAACATTATTCAACAATTTGGCCATTTTGTCACAAACTACTAAAAAAAAAAGTATATCGAATGACAGCTGCCACATCAAAATTTTTTTTTTGTGGACGGGCATTTTCCTTCAAAATTGTGAACAGAGTTTTTAACTATCTTTTAAGTTATTAAGATATCCACTACTAATAGAAAATTTCATGGATCCTGTTGCATTCTGGGAGATGCAGGGCACGATGGGTATCGTTATAGGTAGTAAGGTGGCAAACAAAATCGCAATGTACATTTAATATAGTTTATACACAAATTTCTGCACAGTTTATGCTGGGTATCCATGTTTTTCCGCATTTCTTATTTGTTACCCAGTCACTCCGACAGATCACGTCAGATTTAGCTGATTTAGTCTGTCTGTAAGTGACTGGTAGCTAGAATAAGATGTTACAAGGTACTTTATAGCTACATGTACATTGTACTTTCTTCAAATAATGATAATCAACATCCATCCACAGCAAGCCAAAATCCAGAGTATTGAAGAGATCAAGGTGCCGAAGAACAAGCGATGCGGGATCCTCCCTTTTGTGTCTAGTTTTGAGGTAAAAAGCATTTTGTTTGTCTCCATATTTTATTTCAGTACTTCCTGCATTGATGTAACGTTAATTACTAGTATACAGTTGTATATCATTAGTGATTTATCTTACTAAAACGTAAAAGTTAGTGTTACCATGATAGTTATTGTTCATTTTTACCGGACAGGTGGTCTAGTGAAGATATTAGTCAGTTAACAGGATTGTGTCTCAGGTGATTGATTTTGCTTTCATAAAAATGTGGTCTTTTAGGAAATAACACATACTTCTGAGTTTGAGTACCCCTTGAAGTATAGGAAATTCAAGACTATTTTTTTCTTTAGGAATTTGCAGAGTTAGCGGAGACCATCTTTAAAGGTTCTGAGAGGAGAGCGGACTTGGACAAGGCATACAGCAGGATGGTACGCACCATCTTTGACAACGTGGAGAGGGTCGGCTTGGAACATCAGAAGACTCCTCAAGATGTCGTACTGTTTGGTAGGGAATTTTTGTTATGAATATTTTTTATCGTTTACATTGTACCAGGGCTCTCTAAAAAATACATATAACTGCTTCAGTACCTGCAAGCATTATTATTGAATGAACAAATTGTACTGTATAACACAATATACACCCTTCTGATGTGAGCAAATATTCAACATGATCACAAATACTTTCTGTTCTTGGTTTTTGCTGTAAAGTAAAATTCTGTCTATGACATCACCATGAATATGGCACCTTGTTCGTGAGAAACAGGCTTTTGAGAATGGAAAATATTAAATGTTATACAGTGTAACTTGCAACTGTATGTACAATGTACATGTACATGTAATCACGATTTCACAGCACAGCTCAATATGGTGTATACAAAGTATGTATTGGCAGTCTCAAATTTAGCTCATGTAAGACTTTTTCCTCTCATTTTCTTGCCTTGTACATGTAAAACTGCTATGACATTGAATTCTATAAAAAAATAAATGTACACATTTGATTTTCAGATGTAGGTTAGATACAAAAGTTTGACTTGTTGGTGACTTTTTACTTTTTATTGCATTTCAGAAAACTTTCACCATTTGAATGGTAAGTCTTTTTGTCCTATAAAAAATCTAAGGTACATTCAATAACTTTACAATGGAGAAAAATGTTCCCAATGGTACATTTCCAGACCTGCAGTAATGTTGATGTTGTGAAGGGCAGATGTCGGAGTTGGGTCAGCAGTGGTAAGGCTCAAAATAGGAATAATTAACAGTTATCACTTAAAGCTAGGGGCACAACCCGCCGTACGTGCAATTTGCCCGTATTTCTGAAAACGTGGAAAACGACTGGCAAGAGCAGGGAGGGAGCACGTCAACGCACGTCACTCGCACGGTTGCGCAAGGTGTAAGTACGTGGTCTGCACGCCACGCCTGGCTGCGAGCGGTTGCGTTCATCGTTCGTAGTGCAAGTGGTAGGTGAGTTGCATGTGCTTACAACGTACGGTCTCTGTGCGATTGCCACTTTAACGTATGCAGACCCTACTTACACGTGCTGCTTACGTACGGTTTCCTTACTCGCATGGTGTAAGTGCGTTCATGTGCGATGGAGTTTTTCAGGGATGTATAATTATATAGGACGACCTTTCAAGGTCGAAGCTGCTACAGATGCAACTGATGGCTTCTTCTGCGTCTTCTTAATATGAATATGCATTTTGGAGACGTGTTGGCAGTCTTTCCTGGACTCAGCTTTATATACTGCCGAAACCATTGTGCTTGCCACGTGCGTTGTACGTGCGGAGCACCTGATCCCTCGTTACAGTGCAGGTGTGTTGTGCGTCAGCATTTGCAGGTGAACAAGTGAAGCGCTGAGTAAGCATGGAACAAGCAATCACTGCGTGCGTTGTGCGCTCATTGGCTGTACAGGGCAGGCGTGTTGCCCGTACTGGCACGTACGGGGGGCCAATCCGCAGCCCAATTGCAGAGAAAGTTCTGCATGCACTTAAAGTTCTACGGCGTGTCTGCGTGCTCCCAAATCCGTCAAATCATCAGAGGCTCAAATATATATTAAAAAAAGAGAGAAAAAACAAAACCTTGGATGCAGATATGTATCTTGTTGGAAATTCGTCATATCCTCAGAATAGTTTTTCCAAAAAATATTTGAAGAAACAACAACTGCTGTAAATCATTGAAAAGAAAATTATTTTCTGAATGAATGCACAAAAACAAAGAAACATGCAAACAACTATGAAACAGACTAAAAGACAAAGACTACACAAATTACAATAACCCATATCAAACTTCACCAAATTGAATAAAACTCAAAACTGGGGTTCCTCAGTCTGATACTTTAGCCAAATGATGTAAACATTTTAAAGGCACATATCACACATGTCTCTCATTGATAATGCAAATCTGACCTCAAGTAAGGTCCTCATTTGCATATTCATTCATCATTTTTTCTCCCCAAATAACACACTTCTTCAAAGTATGAAACTCTTATTTCAGCAAAGAAGGCTATTGTAGCATTTCCTCATGAATTATCTAAAGAAGGTCCTCAAATGCATTATTTAGTTAGTCCATATATTTAAACTCAACTTTCAAATAATGCAAAACAAAATTCACATCATTTATACAATATTCTCATTTCTTAAGTCTTCAGTGATAAACTTGATACCTGTTGATATTCCTCTCTATTTCTATGTCATGTGTTTCAAACTCCAATCTTTGAAGGCACCAAATTTCTTAACTTTCCTCAATATTTATGCAAATTACCAGTCCTAATTTTGATATAGATAGAGGTTCAAACAAACAAATATATCTGATTAAAGCATATAAATGACATAGCATTACACCATTTCATGCTCACCATCCGCATGGTCAGCTTTCTTAAAAAGCATTTCTTGTTTCTAAACCTGTTGCAGCTGTTTTTGCAAGACTGAAGATCACCTGTTTGGAGTCAGAGAAGAAAGAAGCACGACACAAGTACAAGCAGCATCTCAATGCCTACGTCATCAACTGGTTGGGACACCCCATGGAAAAACTAAACGTAGGTATCAAAAACACTTATCCACAAGGCTGCACGATGTCAGTACTAAATGTGGAGTTTCCAGTTACCTGCCTGACCCTAGCCTTATTTTAGTCGACTGCTGACAAAGGGTATAAACTTTTCAACCTGGCATACAAAGTTGATGTATTTAGTCCTCTTGTATTTCACACTCATTATTAACAGTTTGAAACTATGAACAGTTGATGTAAGCAACAGTATACTTCTTTGTTCAGTTCATTGATATACTTGTGCTTGCACAATGTATATTCTATATCATGTTGAAATTATCAGTGCCTGATACATTTCAGTTTTGCATTGCATTTGTTGGATCACTCCATTTGAATAAAGGTTGAAAAAAAATTGAAAAAAAAGAAAACTAAGAGTTCCATGAAACACATTTGCCAAATAATCAAAGCTTAGTATGGAGCAGTGCTGTCTCCAGGACCCGTCCCTCCGTCCCTGGATGGAAATTTACTTGTTGGGACGGAAAAAAAATTCACCCATTCCGTCCCAAGAAATCATAATTTCATCATTTTCATGACATGAAAATGCAGTTTCGTAAGCTTAAAATGGCAGATTTAATAACTAAAATAGCCTTCCGTATTCAAATTTAATCGACTTTTGCCTTTTTCTTCACCACGCCTCCACCTTCCAAGCCACGAGATAAACATCGCCTCATGCGGCTACGACATAGTGAGATGTGTGGACATCACAGATCGGCAGTGTGCTATTCGCGTGACGCAAAAGAAGGCGGGGCTGCGGCGTTAGCTTACCTTAAAGGCCCCCTCTCACTTGACGTGCGGCACGCTTGCGGCATTGCTGCGTTCGAAAACGCAGATGTACCCCCACGGAACCTAGAGGTGCCGCAAGCAAACCTAGAGGTGCCGCAAGCAAACCTAGAAGTGCCGCTTGCAAGCGCGACGTTTTTTAAAAAGTTTAAAAATAACGCAAGTGGCAAGATGCCGCAACAGTGCCCCAACGGTGCCCCAACAATGCCCCAACAGTGCCGCCACCATGCCCCAAACAGTATCAAGGATATATTTCGCCTATTTTACACCAAGAATCAAAATTAAACATCATTTTATCACCGAAAAACTATTTTAGATGCATTTCTAATAATTCAACAGCGGTTTTCGATCCAGTTAAAACACTGCGAATTCCAGAAAACTTACCTTGTATCCGTATTCAGAGTTAACTTAAAAATACATCTTTTGATTTATTTAATGGAAAGTAGGTCAGTATTTTATACTTGAAAACAAAAAATAAGTAACTGGTTTATCGATTAACCTACGGATGTAGAGATAAAGGTTATCGTACAACGTTCAAAAAGAAATTATTTATGTTGGATGATAACGAGTTTGCGTTTGCGTTATAACGTTACAAGCTAATCATTGCTGGTAGACTGCCACCGATAAAATACAAAATTGCAGTCATTCAGACCCATGGGCCATATTTTTCTCACTTTTTACAAATATGATAGACTTAGACATCAACTTACACATCCGCCGACAATGAAAATACTCAGCGTCATACAAAAAAAGGATGAAATATCAAACATTTTCATTTTAGAAATTTGCAAAATTGGTGAATAAACATATAAACATACATAATTACACATAACGTTACATGGTGCAAAACGTACACATCGAGTGAAATCTGGTATATAGTTCGTGTCCGTTCATTTGGGTCATTTCCTTTACTGTAAAAGTCTTTCAAGGTTATTTATAGCATATGTACCATATAATTCATTATCATAAGGGAAATCTTTTCATTATAAATCTCATTTTGGGGCATTCTCATCATTTTACGGTGATTTTTCATAAATTGACAACGCTGCAATTGTCAATAACATGTTCATTTAGTCTAGAAACGCAACAGTGCCGCACGTCAGTGTGAGTGCAAGACAAAATCGGCGAAATTAACACAACAGTGCCGCAGTGAACGAACGCAGCAATGCCGCAAGCGTGCCGCACGTCAAGTGAGAGGGGGCCTTTACCACTGTGCCTTACCACAGTTGTGGCTCTTTAGGCTAAAGTCCCAATGTCGAGTAGCACCAAAGTCCAAACATAAACTACGAGTGAGACCGGGACTCTCGAACTGATGATGTGGCGAACACGCGGTGTACGCCTGTTCTTTTCATAAACATTTTCCAGACACGCCCTATTGGCGAAAGTTCTGGGTTAGGCAGAAATCAGCTTCTTTTCGTATGCAGGCCGCCCGAGCTGTGGGCGGAGAACGCATCCCGCCCAATTTGTTTCCATTTAGTAAAAGATGTGTGTGTACTGGTGTATGAACAAGCATGACAAGAAAACATCTGTAATAATCGACATCACTTTTATTCTATGTTTTATTTTGCAATGCCGATCGGAATCACCAGGCTCTTGTACGTTTTAAAGTCAACATTAACGGGAAACTGCAATTCATTATGAACCTGACACGGCAGTTCAGAAATCATCTTTCTTTACTCGGCCATCGTGTGTGTGTGTCGGAGGCCTCAGTAAACCGTCACACTGGTGATCTCCATAGTTCTACAACCATCAACAAAGGAGGTTTTCCCCCTGGTGAAAACTTTAAACAGATGGCAAAAACCATATTCTCACCGTCTACGTCTACGATGTGACGAAACCACGGCCGATTCTTGCGCCATTTATCTTCAAAAGCACGTTTTTGCTTGGAGTTGGGACCGAGTTCGCAGCGCTGTGTTCGTAAAGTTCCGCGTTTCATCGTGATTCACATGGTGTTACCGCTTTGTCCGCGCCGCTGCTGCCTGTGATTGGTGGGAAGTTGATTGCATTTGTAGAATTATGACGCACGCCCTGTCGCAGGCGCTAGCGCTACTTCAAAAGGCTGCCGCCGATGCTGCTACCATGGTAACAACACGTCTAGCCGCGTTTTCCAACTCGCTGCTGTTACAGCTTACATACATAATTTTCGGGGGAATGTAAACCTGTTTTCACGGGAAAATATCAGGAATCGATCTTGTATATTTTTTGCCGATCTTCCACTAAAATTATACGGGAGTACTAGTAGCCCACGACGGTATTCTTACCCAGTGCTGTGAACATGATCGCTGTTGGCAATTTTCCAGCGATCTGCAAATCTGTACCCTTTGGACGGTGCTGGACGACGAGCAGAAAGGTGTTCAATTTTATCGAGAAATGCACATTCCTTTCAATACGATCTTACGATATCTTACAAGCTAAAATGCGTCAATGGACCTCGGCCAATAATGCTAACACCCGCGGCGTTATCCAGCCCCCGAGCTATCCACAAATTATCAACAAATACGTGAAGATGACGAAGAAAAAGTATCATGCAAAGTTCAGAGTGTAAACGCAACACTGCTTAACGAGCAATATATTTCGTCAGCGAAATGCCGACCAAGGGGCGGGCAGTCGGAACAAAGCCTTTTGTTTGTAGATAATTTTGCCTCCGAAAATACGTGAAATAGCGTTTTAGCGGGTTTGAATTTTCAAATTTTCCCGGGGGAGAATGCCCCCGGACCCCCCTAGTTTGGCGAGCGCTTTCGGCCCGATCCCCCCCACCCCAATGTTAGGGACGGAAATAAATTTAAAGCTGGAGACAGCACTGGTATGGAGTGTGCCTTAATATCCTTTCCAGTCTAAGGGTACCTACCAGAAGTAAACAGCTGCATGAAATTGTGTATATAATTCATAGACAAGGCCACAGAACCACTATTTCTTTCCTGTTCGTCTGTCATTGTACTGTGTTAAATAGGCATGACCGCTTCTTGATCGTGTCCACAACTGCACACTCACACACGCCCCGCTGCAGTCGGACAGAAAGTGCAAGGTGAACCATTTTCGAACAGAACCGTTGTTTCTACAACCGCTAGTCAAATGCCAAATGTCATGAAATTCTATCCACAGCTGCTCAAGTTATATGCGGTTGACCTACATATTGAGACAAAACACCATTTTTCTACCCAAAAATAAACCTTCTTGCCGAAGCTAATAAAAATGATAAGAAAACTAGAGTTCGACAAACACATCTCTTCGCCAAATAATCATGCCTTTATTTAAGACTTTAAGGTCTTATTCATGTATTACTAAATAGTACCTACCCAATAGCAAATGACTTCATGAACTGTGTTTCTCACAAAGCCACAAATGCTACAAAAAGTCTGTGACCACAGATGGCCTGGTCAATCAGAATTTCATGCCTGTCAGAGGATAGTGTAACAGCGTCCAGCTCACAAGCTCCTCCAGCAAAACATCTGTGTAACAGCTGTGTCTATAGATATAGGTCAAAATGAGATATATATTATATAGAAGACAGTTTATTTCTGTTAATTGGCCACTGATTACAACTAAATGCATCTTTCCATGTAGGTTATTATCTAAAGTACCTTTCAGCCCAAAACAATGCAAACAAGTTTGAAAGTCCTATCATGGAATTCAGTGGATTTTTGTACTTTCCTCATTAATTATGCAAATTAGCGGTTGATTTGCATAATTAGCATTGCATTATGTAAGTCGTCACTTAGGCTATCTACCACTCAAAAATCACGACCACAGCATGTTCAGAACACAAGATGTAAAAAATTGAAGTTTTGCTGTAGTACCTTAGGAAGCCGCTAGGGGGCCCACTATCATACTCGACCTTCGTTGTTCTGACCCCTACCCACGTACCAAATATTATCAGGATCCTTTCAAGGCTTCTCGAGTTATGCATTACACAAACAAACGGACGCACACACTCGTCCCGCTACCGTCCTAACGAAAAATGATACGCCAACTATTTTCGAAGACAACCTTCTGCAAACGCTACTCAAATGCCAAATATCATGAAAATAAATACACAGAATCTTGAGTTATATGCTGTTGGCATGGATTTATGAACTTTCCTCATCAATTATGCAAATTATTTGCTGATTTGCATAATAAGTATTACATTGTGTAAGTCAGCACTCATTCTATCTACAAACCAAAAATCCTGATGATCCGTCAACACGTTCTTGAGTTATTCTCGTCTAAAGTTTGAAAGGAAATCGGTGACTGTAGTTCCCAAAAAGGGGGTCCAAACTCACAGCACGTACTCTCTACCCCAAGGGCTATCTACCACTCAAAAATCATGACCACAGCATGTCCAGAACATGAAGTGTATACATTAAAATTTTTGCTGCAGTACCTTAGGCAGCCATTAGGGGGCCCATTATCAAACTTGACCTTCGTTTTCCTGACCCCCACCCACCTACACTACCAAAAAACTGTTTTCTTATCTTTCTTGTTTCTTCTTAAAAACAGAAAAAAATTCTTAAAATAAGAAAGCTTTCTGTATTTAAGAAAAAAAATTTGTCAACGCAGTAAGAATATTTCTTACTATCGTTAGTAATTTTTTCTTAACAGCACTTTTCTTGATCTGAGATTATTCTTCTCACAAGCTTCTAGTACATACACAAAAGCTACTTCCAAAATGTTATTCTTGCAGTAAGTTTTTTTCTAAATGCAGATATTTGCATCTTGCTGATTTCACTTGGAAATGCTATTTCACTTGAATTCTATTTATCTTATGACATAAAAGTAACTATTGCAAAGATTCGGATCTTTGAATACCTTTAATGTAGTTCTAACTTTTAAGTTGAAAATCCTCACAATGAGAATTTCTAAGATGCATTTCCTCAAATCAAGACTACTTTTCTTGCTTGAAGAACAAATTTGGTTTCTTATTTCTAATGTCTTTGTTCTTACACCAAGAAAGCTTTTCTGACTTCAAGACCTGAATTCTTATCGCCTAGAAATGTTTATGGTCCCTAAGACTTAGGTTCTTAAGATTTATGTTCTTATATCAAGAAAACTGTTCTCAATTCAAGAACTAAATTCTTATTTAGATTCTTATTGCCAAGAAATGATTTCTTATTTCTTAGATTCATGTTCTTAAACCAAGAACACTGTTCTCACTTCAAGAACTACATTCTTATTTATAAGAAATGATTTCTTATTTCTAAGATTTATGTCCGTATACCAAGAACACTGTTCTCACTTCAAGAAATTCTTATTGCCAAGAAATGATTTCTTATTTCTAGGATTTATTTTTATTCACAGTCAAGAAATATCTTCCTAATTAAATAACATAATTCTTATGCTGAGAAATGTTTTCTTATTTCTAAGATAGATCCTCTTACATCAAGAATAATTTTCTTACTTAAAGAGCGTACATTCTTATTGTCTATAGAAATGTTTTCTTACTTCTAAGATCAATGTTCTTATATCAAGAAAACTTTCTTACTTCAAGAGCGTATACATTCTTATTGCCTAGAAAGGTTTTCTTATTTCTAAGATAGAATGTTCTTAAATCAAGAATACTTTTCTTACCTCAAGAGCATACATTCTTATTGCCTAGAAAGGTTTTCTTATTTCTAAGATAGAATGTTCTTAAATCAAGAATACTTTTCTTACCTCAAGAGCATACATTCTTATTGCCTAGAAAGGTTTTCTTATTTCTGAGATAGAATGTTCTTAAATCAAGAATACTTTTCTAACCTCAAGAGCATACATTCTTATTGCCTAGAAAGGTTTTCTTACTTTTAAGAGAAATGTTCTTACATCAAGGATATTTTTCTTACTTCACTAGCATATACATTATTGTCTAGAAATGTTTTCTTATTTCTAAGATAGAATGTTCTTAAATCAAGAATACTTTTCTTACCTCAAGAGCATACATTCTTATTGCCTAGAAAGGTTTTCTTACTTTTAAGAGAAATGTTCTTACATCAAGTCAGAATATTTTTCTTACTTTACGAGCGTATACATTCTTATTGCCTAGAAAGGTTTCTTACTTCTAAGATAAATGTTCTTACATCAAGTCAGAATATTTTTCTTACATCAAGAGCAAACATTCTTATTGCCTAGAAAGGTTTTCTTACTTCTCAGTCCTTACATCAAGAATACTTTTCTTACTTCAAAAAATACAGTTAAAATGACATGTTTTTTAAGGAATAAATGGACAAAGAAAATTACAATGGCAAAGTTTTACAATACTTATATTCAAGAAACATAAAAAAAAAATACCTTACCAAAATGTCTTAATACAAAGCTAACTGGTACTGGTAGAACATTAGGAAGATTACAAACTGTCACCTTAACATATGATTACAAACATATTTGGCCTTTGTCTGCATGCTAACTGTCACGGGCCTAAAGTGTGGCATTCATTGGTAGGATGTAAAAAACATCAGACATCTGGAAAAAAGTAAAGACATTATATCATTATTTTGCATTTTCACAATATTGAGGTTTAAGATAAACTTCTAGCACAGAAATTTGCACTGCTGTACTTGTATGGTTTATACAATAAGGTTAGGTCATTGTACAGCCAACTTTTAAGCCAAAATTCGACTATTAATTCGACTGATAAGTAAAATTGATCCAAAGAGACTTACCATGATAGACATTTATCAGAGACACACACTAATGCTTGTTGCTTTTGATGGTAAAACCATCCAGGTTTAAGCCTTTTAAAATCATAATTTTAAACTGTTTTTCAATGCCTCGGGGGGAGGGGGGCAGCCTTACCTTTTGCCAAACCGTTTTCCAGCTTTTCGTGCCAACTTGCTCTCTGCATCAGCTGCTAGGCTCAAACCAAGATCCTCTTTGACTTTCCTGTTCCCTTGCACCTAGGTTTTGACTTGAAACTGACATGAGTCTTTGAAAAACCATTGATACAGACAGATCTGTGAGCAGCTCTGATGCTGCCCTGCATTCAAAATGAACTCTGTTGTTCAACTGCCATCTGATATGAATCTACCAATCAGGAGTTAGAAAAATATCACATGACTTTGGCATCACATGATCACATTTAAGTAAAAACAAGAAATGCCTTTCTCAAAGTTTCTTGATGTGAAAAACAAGTTAGAACATTCAAGAATATCATCCTAGTCATGACTTCAACAATAAGAACGCCTAACAATGTTTTGCCTGTCATAAATTCATCATTCTTCTAAGTTCAAAAAGAGAAGAAACCATGCTTGTATCTTTTCAAACATTATAAAATGGACAAGGATTTCCTTTCTTGAAATTTCTTGATTTTAAAAGTAGGACTTTTCAAAAACAGTATTCTTACAATGTCGTAAGTCTTGTCACATGTCAATAAAAGGAGGAAAATAACTCTTATTTCTACTTAACCAATAGTATACAAGAAGTGCCTTCCTTGATTTCTTGTTAAAAAATACAAGAATAGGTAAAAAGCAAATTCTTGCATTTTCTAAACTCTAACAAGAAAAAACAAGCATTCTCTTTCTCAGCTTAAGTTTCTTGATACTGAAAACAAGAACATTCAAGAATGTTATTCTAGTCTTTACTTAAATGCTGTCTCATAGTTTAACTATCTTGATTTTGTTGTTTTTTCTAAGCAATATATGTAAGAAAGCCAAGAAGCAAATTCTTGTATTTTCTAGAGTCTAACAAGAAAAAACAAGGATTCTCTTTCTCAAAGTTTCTTGCTACTGAAAACAAGAACATTCAAGAATGTAATTCTAGTATTTACTTAAATGTTGTCTTATAGTTTAAATATCTTGATTTTCGTGTATATTCAGTATATTCAAGAAAAGCAAGAAGTGAATTCTTGTATTTTCTAAACACGAACAAGAAAAAACAAGAATCCCCTTGCTCACTATTTCTTGATACCGAAAACAAGAATATACTAGAATTTCTTTCTGGTTATAACATATCTTTATTTCTTGATTTTCTTGTTTTTTCTTACCAGCGGTAATGTAAGAAAATGGAAGAGAAAAATTCTAATATTTTCTTAAACTTGATAAGAAAAATAATCTCGTCAGACATGTAAACAAGAAATGTAAACTTGAATTTCTAGAAATTTCTAGGAGTGAAAATCGCTCCAAGAAATAATTGCTTAGAACAAGGAATATTTTCTTAATTTTCTTGATTTAAGAATCCCTGTCGAAGGAATCTTCAATTTTCATTTCTTATTCTTTCTTATTCTTTCTAGAATTTCTTAATATAAGAAAATTTGTCAACAGGTTAAGAAAACCAAGCAGCCTAGAAAAAACAAGAAAAAAATTTTTGGGTAGTTTACCAAATATCATCAGGATCCATTCAAGGGTTCTTGAGTTATCTTGCATACAGACAAACGCACTTACATACAAATCCCGCTACAGCACCGTAGGCAAGAGCCAGGTAAACCATTTTCGCACATGACCTTCCTCACCAAAACTGCTACACACCTACCAAGTATCGTGAAAATCGCCCAGCTGCATTTTGACTTATGCTGCCCATAACAAACCCCCAAAACATACCGAGCTTGCTGCAGTACCGTAGGAAAACGCCAGGTAAACCATTTTCGAACTTGGGATTTCTTTTCACAACCGCTACACACCTGCAAAAAATCACAAAGTTCCATCCACAATTTCTCGAGTTATATGCTGTTGACCTACATATAGACCCAAGTCGACAATAGCATACTCTTGTTGGCGAAGAGAATAATAAGAGAATAAATGATAAGAGAATTCTAACCTACTGACCCTATTTTGTTAGGATCTTAACCAAAAACATATTCAGTGTTTTTGCTTGGCCTTTGCGTGACCCCTCAGGTTTATGCAGGTAGATTGGTTAGAAAGTCTTGTGTGAGTGACAAACATGCATGCTCAAACTGTGCTGAGTGACATACCATAAAGGTTTGGAGACTGTATGATGATATTGTGAAGTCTTTCCATGTACAAATAGTGTATAAGTAAGCCATGTTGTGCTATGACTGTTGTCCAGTTGACCAACATTTTGCATTACCCAAAATCCAAACATATTATGTTAAAAGGGCATTCCACCCCACACGGGAGTGTTTTTTCTGATAGGTATTAATTTTAGGAAGTAATAAAAGCATACTTCACATAATACTATAAAGTACCTAGTTGCTCCATGTGCCTCAAAAGCATCCAGTCTTCTACTTAACTCCCTAGTAAGTACCCTCTAATTGAATTAATCCTATGGCTGAATACAATGCAAAATGTTTAGGTAAGGTTACAAAACTAATTTCAGGATTGCTAAGAAATCTTGTCTTGTTCCGTGTTCTTATGAGCAATTTGCCTTCTCGGTGTGCTTAGCGATCCTCATTTATTCCGAAAATATGCAGGATAAACAAAGTGTCTATGCATATAGGGAATGCATGGGTAGGTTCTGCATGGGTTTAGTGAGTGTTATGTTGTTTTAGAAAACACACATCGCGCAATGTGAATTCCAAAAAATTCGACTGATTATGTTTTCATTGACACATTATCTATAATTGGAAAACACCACCTGCTTCTGGAGTGGAATGTCTCCTTTTAATTTCTCTTTTTAAAGTGTACTTTGTGTATTATAATTTTGACCACGTTGAAGCCTGTCACTTTAGTGTGGCTCTTAACTCAGACACTGTCACGATAGTATCATGGAAAAGTATTTCAGACATTGAACAGTCTGTATTTTTAGCATCACACCTAAACGAGCGCGCACACACACAAACAAACATGCACACACACACACATGCACACACACACACATGCGCACATAGATGTATACATGCACACGCACAAACACACACACAGAGCAGTGTTTTTTCTTCTCCTCTGACTGTCATTCTTATATAGGAATATCATCATGATTATATAATTCTAAATAAAACTTTTAGCCATTGGCTATAACAGAAATCCACATTCATGGCTTCCATATTGGTGTCACTTTTACAACTATCCAATAAGTTTCATTTCTACAACTACAGCCCTGGGTACCTCGCAAGTGTCACTTCTACAAGTACAATTATTAGGCTACAATACAACATATTTGCTCATTTTGGTACTTTATCGTCATGTTGACCATCCCTGCAGAAGAAAAAAATTCTTGTTTTTTTTTCTGAAATCAGGCGGACATTAATTCGCGCGCTGATGTCATCCATAGAATTTACTTGCTGTGGCCTAAGGAGAACAACATGGTCAAAATTATTAGCATACAAGTAATGGCACATTAAGAAAGTAATTATAAAAGTAACAAGTTTACTTTATAAACTTAAGGCTACAAGAGGCTGTTAACTGAGTTGAAGTCAGATAGATTTGTTTTGGTGTAATACTTGACAAATTTGATTTCAAGGATGACATCCTCTGGTAACCCCAAAATCCCATGGGACAGGGAGAAATGTACAGAGTCGTGTAGCTCATTTTGTGTTGAATGCTTAATGCTGTGCATCAACCTTGGCATAACATTTTAAAATATTGCTCTCATTTTGTGCCATACATACAGAGCTCACAACAATCTAGCAGTATGACTTAGTAACTGAAACTTTGTTTTGTGTTTTATGTTTTTGTATCAGATTACATATGACTCAAGATCTTTTTGATGGATTTTTTAAACTTTCAGCATGTTGGTAGTTTTTGAGATCCTAATGAGGCATGGCAATTCTGGGCACCATATAGCAGCATCAAATCAAATCAAACTTTATTCAATCAACTTGTCAGTTTTATAGAAATAGGTTGTGTTGATTTAACAATAACATTCTGACAATTGATAATAATACATTGCATTACACTTAAAATTGAGAGAAAGTTCAAAATGCATCGACGGGTTAAAATCATTTTGTATGTTCACTGCTTGAAAAGCCGAGTTTACGTGGTGGAAACTCCTGGGCATGCACCCAGAAACCCGAAATGTTCGGACATTCACGGTACGTATCGAACCGGGCACACTGCCTGTCCGGGCAATTGGCACACCCGAGGATGTACGGAAACGAACCATTTCGTGTCCGGTACGTGTCTATGACCCGTTCTTGACCGCGCATTTAGCCGTAAGACTTCTCTATATGCCCGGACACCCGAGACTTGTGCCGAACCGCACGGATGCTCCTTGCATAAATTACCGGGCAATTATCACCTAATTATCTACCTCGACTAGAGCGCGTTCATTACACCCTTTGTCATTAAAAAGAGTGTTGTTTTACCACACCTGCCGACCTAGGATTACCCCCCTTCCCATGTAGCTTTGTATAAATTTCCTTTATACTTTCAAAATGTGAATTAACTTTGTTTTTTGTTTTATTTTTAACCATTTTGGACTGCTCCTGGTGGGCTTCGTCGCTCTTTTCGCTTTCAAATATATGTCGGTCTGCTGCCATAGGTCACTAGCATCCGGGTCTTCACTATTTTCATAAGCAGTCTCCCAACTAACTGTATAGCCGCTTCCAATTTGATAACATAAACTCCTGTAGATCTCTTGATTTCTGCATTCCTGCTCTCACAAATTCTGTTGTCCAGGCGCCGGCAGTCTTCTACACAAACCGATGCTAGTCAGGAACACAGGCGTGTAAAGTTCGCATAACAGTAGTATTCAGTCCATTGTGAAACGGCAGCAGCTAGCCCTTCTCGCGTTCGACGTAGTGACAAAGACCTTTCTTGCTGAAACTCAAACCACAGAAAACAACAGCTGGGCTCTTCGGTGCACCGGTTGTCACCCTTCTAAGTTCTAAACAGAACTAGGTCCCATGGCGTTGGTAGTTGGATGCAATTCCACAGCAAGATGGTGTCCAATCTTAACGTAGAGTATTTCCAAGCTCTCGTTGTTCACTGGCCGTGGGGCCGTCCAGCGTGCATACAAACATTTTGCTATCGGGATAGGAGCTGTGTGAAAGCACTACTTTACGGAAACAAGGTCATCTCTGAATGCCAACTGAAAGATGGGATTGAAAGATTTGAAAATCGTAACACGTTTGCTGATTGGTCTACCCAACTGCTATGTGGAATACAATTGGCTGCGATTTATGCGTATTTGCATATAGACGGACAAAGGAAGCTCAGAATTCAGCTTATTGTCACATGGTCGCAATTCGTAGACAGTCAAACAATACAGTTAGTCAAACAATACCCACACGGTATTAGGTGGCAAAGTGCAGCTGTAATTGTTTACGGTTTCAGACATCACTTTGATAATAAACGTAACGTTTACTCTATCCTACAACAATAGTGAACTATATAAACCCCCTTGGTTCAACTAGCATTATCACAAAGCATAAAAACGTTACGAATCAAGGGCCCCGACGTGTATAGTTATCAACTTCCCTGCCACAAAAAATGACATTTGTTTGTCGTACAATGCTTCTATACATGTATTACTTTCCTGCATATCCTAACAAAGAACACATTCAATTATCTACCCTATGCGTCACGCGTGTGTGTTTTCTGTTTATATAAACCAAGGGGACCCATCCTTAGGCTCCTTTTAACCTCCTTTATGTATCTTGAAAATCTTTATTACATACTATTTGTATGTCTTATTTTCTAGTCCACTAACATGAGCTTGTCGTGTATCGTTATATATCAGAAATAAACCTATCACAGAAGTTCTTATGTTTTACTAAGCTCCATAGGCTTTGATAGAAATTGTGTTTGCAGAAATCCTTCAAACAAATAGAATAATCATTTAACTACACCCTGTGTCTGGCTGGATAGCTAAACAATCAGAACGGTACCATAACATCAACCTTTACATTTAGTTTCAATATGTGTATGCATTTTTCTTTTTTGGGGGGTGGCGGGATTTTTGTAGCCAGTAAGTCAGACGTGTCGCGATCGCGTACCGACGCCATGTATTCAGAACAAAACATTGCATGTGTATTGGGGGGGGGGGGGTGCGTTCAGGGGAAATAGCAGTTTATTAACGTCTGTTTCTTTCCAAAATACTGCGTGTAGATTTTCATCCATGGGTATCTCAATCCCAAAAGTTGAACAAACTTGCAAATTAACTGTAGGATGCTACTTCCGTATCGGACATTATTTACAGAATTGGAACGTGCGTGTTCAGAACCAGTAACGCGCCTTTTCCCGGCACGATCAGTAAACAAGCAAACGGAACAGAATGTTACGAAATAGACATGTTCAACTGTCAAACATTTTGTTGCACTGTAATATCTTATAATTCATGCAGCATGAGCAAACTTTGAAATTTCTAAAGTCACTCTGCGGTACCGTAAGTTGAATATACACACGTTAAAATGTTAAATTATCAGGATCATAAGGTTTGTTAATGCAAGAAATAAGATACAGAGAAAGAAGTTTTTCGTTTCTTTATTCTATGGATACGTTTATACTGTTTTCAGTACCATTCTCTTTTAAAAACCATTGAGAGCAATTATCACTAAGTGAATACACACTACCCATTCACTGAACCACTTCTCAAGACACGCAGTGTGAGGGTACCGCGAACTACCGGACATGGCCATGTCCGGCAATGATTGGGGATATTCGGCACCGGACACACCGTGGCTAGAAATTCGTTTATACGACCCGGACATGTCAAGTTCCACGGCAGTAAAAGAAACTAAAAATTGCCAGAAATTCTTGTTTTCGGGCAGTGGTTAAAATAATGACATGACATAAACAAAACAACAGGATACATAATTGTATACAATCATAGGCAAGGTAAGTGGCCCCAGTCTAAGTTTTGTACATGTAAGTCTTTCATTCGACTCGCCACAAAATGGTTTTGATTTGTGTCTTACAGTTACTATTTGGGAGTTTACACTGCTTCCTGCATCTCTCAAGTTATTTACAGAGCATACTACGTCTTCAGACATGTCTTTAATAATAATAATTTGAACTTTTTCCAATTCATCTGACAAACAATGTGGGCGACCAAGGCGTAAGTAGTGGGGGTATTATCGGATATCGACAGCAGCAAATGACCATTTCTTTTGTCCTTTTGCCTAAAGTTTGCCAAAAAGGCCATATTTTCGATTCTTCCAAAGGGTGATGGGTCTATATGTAGGTCAATAGCATCTAACTTGAGAAATTGTGGATGGAATTTTGTAATTTTTTGTAGGTTTTTATAGCGGTTATGGAAAGGCAGGGCAAGTTCAAAAACGGTGAACCTATCGCTTTCCTAGAGTACTGTAGCAGGCTTTAAATTTTTGTGCTCTTCTTTGTGAATCTGTCTTCAGGATATTTGGTAGGTGTGTAGTGGTTGTGGAAATACAATCCCGCGAGCTTTGTATGTAAGTGCGTTTGGCTGTGGACAACATGGTTCATGATTTTTAAGTGGTTGATAGGTCTCGGGACAAGGAGTAAGTGATGTGGGTTTGGGCCCCCTAGTGGCATGTTTTGAACAGCAGGGCGGGCCAAGTTTGTTGCAGACTTTCATTAGACAGAATAACTAAGGAAAGGGTCGACAGATTGTCATGATATTTGGTATGTAGATACCTTGAGTGATGATTTATATATTGAAATGCTAACTGTGTTAACCAGGTGCTTATTTGCATGATCAAAAAAGGTTTACAAAACCCCTACATTTCAGGGTAAGACCTGATTTCGCAGACACTAGCTAGCCGCATGTACAATGTAGGTCACAAAAACAAACAGCCCTAAGTTAAGTTAACCATCATGTAAACATATCAATCAGGTTGTGAAAATCTCCTTGCATGGCTGTGTTGGGCTATTTTTTTTCTTCTCTGTCCATTTCCTTTTATTCTCTTCCCTTTTTCACCTTTGCCAAGATGATTATATGTTCAATGGTGCCATGGTGCAGCGGCTATAGTGTGGGTCTGTCTGTATGTCACCTTCATAACTTGAGAACGTGTGTACTTGAGAAGTAACCTGTTGTGGAAAGGAAGGTCAAGTTCAAAAATGGTTTACCTGCTGTTTTTCTTCAGCACTGCAGCATCTGTGAATGTATGTCTGTTTGTTAGTGGACAACAACAAGACTCAAGGTTAGTTGGGATGGATAAAATGGAATTTCCAACTCACGTTCATACAGTTGTTTGCTTTTGGGGTAGGTTCTCTTTAGCAATACCTGAATGAGACCTTAAACTCTTGAATAAAGGCATGATTATTTGGAAAAGGGATGTGTTCGTGGAGCTCTAGTTTGCAGTTGAATTTGCCCATACATCTACTCTGTCAAGTGAAAGCTGCATTTGCCCCAGTATAGATGCAATGTGAGTTTGTGAGATTTCAAAGGTGTTATGCTAGATGGTATTCAAAGGTCAAGGTTGTTCATAGCAATGATAAAGAGTGAGAGGATGCCCTAGCCTCCTGAGGTGTACCTGTGAGAATGGCTTTAGTTGCAGAAATGTTCGTCCCCCATTTTACACATTGAACATGGTTGCTCAAGTATACATGTAGCTGTTCAGTCAATGCCATAGATCCTGTCTAATCCAGAGGTGTGACAAACTACAAAGGAGACTTCCATGATCTATGATGTCAAAGGCATGCATAAGATCCACAAATGCAACATGCACTACAGTCCATTTTAGAACCGCATTAAACCACGATTGCGTTGTCTGGATGAGTGCTAAGACTGTTGAGCATCCCACTGTTGAGCATCCCCTTCTAATCATGAAACCATACTGAGAATCATGAATCTGGTGGCTGTGTCCTGTAGCAGTAAGCCCCGGAGAAACACCTCATACGCCTTACCCACGGCAGACAGCTCATTAGAGAAATCCTTCTGAAATCATCAGGACCTTTGGGCCTGGTCGCCTTCGGTTCTGGAACCACCAGTTCTTCTTCCCATTGTGAGGGAAAGATACCCTTTTGTAAGGGGCTATAGCTAGCTTGTTATAAAAGTTGGATAGTAGCCATGGCGGTACGTGTAACCACACCCCCCCCCCCCTTCTCCCAGTGGCCTTGCAAGGATTCACCCTCTTAATTTGAAGTTTTACTTGCTCTATACTTCATTGTGGTATGGCTCGATGTGAAAGTTGGCCAGATATTTTTGCAAGACTGGGTAAGACTTTGTCAGCATTTGACCACACAGACACAAAGTGTTCACTTTTCTGCAACAGAGCACACTGTACTGTTTCCTCCAGGCTTCACTGTGTTGGTCCAGTGGGAGTCCCCAGGCCTCATCTGTAATCCGCTTCCTTGTAAAACCTCCATTTGAACTTTATTCTGTACTTTGTTAAAGCAAGGTTTGTAACCCGAAATGTAACTCTCTGTCTGTCCTCAATCAGTCGCTTAATCCTTGGAGTAATCCAGGCCTTGTTGCTGGACGTGACTTGCCCCTTTTAAAAGCTACATACTTGTCGATAGGTGGATGTAGTATGAAGTTAAGTTATACCTTGAGTACTGCATTGGCATGTAAAGATATTGAACCAAGCTGAGCTCTGCAGTTCAAGTGGTCAAGAAAAGTTTAACAATCTGATGAAAATTAACTAGTTTAGAAATCGTCTGACGTCTGTCGATGTGATGTCTTGTTCCCTGAACCATTTATTTGATGTGAAATAATCAGAGAATAGACGCCACGGAAATCTCTCCCCTGGGCAGCAAGGACTTCCCCATTGGAATCTCTCCACTGGAAAGCAATGGCTTCCAGAGGGGGTTCCACTAGTACTCACATTTTTACTACACTGCAGGCGCGGGAGTTTTACCTGCCATTGTCCGTGCAGGAATTTTGCCGATTGGGGACGGTCGATTTCTGCACTGGTTCGAAATAATTTGCAAACAATTAAGCGGGCACATTTCAATTGGTTCCAATGATTGAACATCTCAGAACACTTGTAACATTTTCTTATAACAGTTGCATTATTGTGGTGACATGGATTTGCTAAAGAATGACACATTTTCCATTTCACTTACAACTGTTAATGATATACTTTGTAAATTCATTGGAACATTTATTAGTACATAATAGAATTACAACAAGAACATCTGAACACATACAATATAAAAACATCACATGGTTTTCAACTAGAATTATTAATACAACACTGTATGTAACCTGTATGATGTGTGGGCTCTTGTTTCTTGTGCAGCACTTCTTTGAAGGTATCGAGGCCCGTGTTGCGCAGGGTGTGAAGGCAGAGGAGGTGGGGTACCAGCTGGCCTTCAGTAAACAGGAGCTCAGGAAAGTCATCAAGGAGTATCCCATGAAGGAGGTAATTCTATTCATTTTTATATTGTCTTACATGAAAAATCATCACACAGCAGATAAAGAGCTGGAGAGAATTTTTGTCAGTAATATATACTGCCGGTGCCCTCTCCATCACTGTGTTACTCTTTGGGATCAACCAAAGCCCTGTCCGATGTTAGTGTAGATTTAGGTAAAAGGATCCTTGTCCCTCTGTCAATTTGAAATTAGTCAATCTTCATTGCGATGAACAAATTTGGTTGAAGGTCATTTACAGTCAGTGTGACCCCACTTGGCCATTGTTGCCACTTTTCAGTAGTCCCTTAGGCCCAATCTACACACAGTTTTTACCGATATCTGTGGAGATTTCGGGAGGGATCTAGAACGTAAGGGGCGGGACACCCATGGCGCTTGCAGTCATAAACATATAGCGCGATTTTCCACATGGCGTTATATGCTAATGAGCCTTCCTGAAGTTGGGAAGCATCTACACGCGCGCGAAGCTGTCGGGGACCCCTGCTAAGCTATTGGTAAGGTATCGTAGTATTCGTACGAGTGGTCCGGACCTTTCGGGAGAAATTTTCCCGATATCGTAATGGCGATATAGTAGTTCCATCTAGACGATGAAAAAAAGCTGTCAGCGAGAGGTTGTTGGCTTGCCGATATTGGGAAAAACTGTGTGTAGATTGTGCCTTAATCATAATTTTCCCCATGGACTAAACTGCAAAGAAGAATTTCTATAGCAGCCACTCTCACTCACTATCTGGTTGAGCGGCCGTTGTTCTCATCTTGCGAGGGTTGGACGTTGCAGGATTTCGTTCAGGTCTGATTGCTGATAGCTGGCTCTGTCAAGGGGGTTGGCTTTTTGCAGATTTAGTTTCCGAATATCTTTCTTGACACTGTCTACCATCTGTCAATTTGTCAGTTTCTCTGGAGAGAGTGACTTCCTGTATAGGCGGTTTAGGAGGCGATGCAATGTCGCTGAGGTTAATTTACATTACAAAAACATCCTAAACTAGAGTTCCACGAAACACATACCTTCGCCAAACATTCAAGGTTCGTTATGGAGAATGCCTTTATCAATGACTTAAAGGTTTTATAGCTTCTCAAGTTATGTTATCCGCACACACACACACGCACTCACACACTGAGCCCGCTGCAGTACCCACGAAAGATACCGGGCTAACCATTTTCAAACTCAACCTTTGTTTCTGCGACCGCTACTCAATACCAAGTATCATGAAGATCCATCAATCAGTTCTCCAGTTATACTGTTGACCTACATAAAGACTCACCTAACACTAAGGCTTCAGCCTTAACCAAAAGTTTAATCTTCTTGGCAAAGGTAATGAAAAGGCCACAAACCACCAAGCTTCCACTTTTCCCTGCCACATACATGTAAGCATCACCAATATAAGGCCATACCAATTTAATTTCTTGGTTCACGGATTTTTTCATAAAAAATATGGAGCGATAGGGCGAAATAAAAATAAAAATAGTAAAATGGTTGGGGTAAAGGTAATGGCTAATCCAAAACATAAAGAAAAAAAGTTTTCAGCTTGAAAAAAGTACAAAAACACTATATTTGTACAGTAACAGCACCTGTACCCACACTTTAAGGAGCTTATTATATAAAGGCCAATTTGCTACACCAGAAAGTTGGTGAATGGTTTCATTAATGGTGAAAATTTGCTGAGTAGTAATTTTTATTTTTATTTTTTTTTCCAAAAAATAGGAGCGAGCGAATCCGTGAACCAAGAAATTAAATCGGTGTGGCCTAAGGCCCGGAAAAACACCCCTTGACATCAAAATGGAGAAACCCCTTTCCCATAGTGCACAAACAAACAACATGGAACTTGCAAAGTGAGAACTAATAAACAATGTGTTAGCAACAATAACATCTATGTTTTGATGACACAAATATGTCATGAACAACACAAATCTGCACCACAGATGTATTTAAACACTGAGCACTGACTGTCCAGAAAAGAGGTCAATTGAAGGATTTACACATTCTTCTAATTGTCCCTCGACGCTGTCACATGGTGATAACTCAGCATGGCATCCTCGCTTCCATGCCCATCTTAAGCTCATTCGTAGTCACTCGAAAGAAGAAGCTCCTCCCCTTTCGGTGACGCATGCGCTCTCGGCTTGCTTGATTTCTTCAGTTGTAATTTTTGCTTCATATCGGATAGTCCTATCTGTATTAGCTCTGTCACAATGAGTGACCGTAGTTCGCGTTCGCGTGATAAACGTAAGTCTCAGCGGTCACACAAAAGTGACAAACATAAGTCGCGTTCTCGGCAAGTTCAGCAAGAGGACAAGAAACGCGAGCGTGTTAAGAAGATAACGCCGCGTGAATTCAGGGCAAGTACTGCCCCGCCGGCGCCACCACGTGGTGCAAAATCCAACATGCCCGCACATGTTCGTGACCCAGCTGCCGTCCCCCCTGTTACAAGCCTGGCGGAGTTTAAGCGCCGTATGGCTGCTCTCCCGGCAGCACAGGGGAGTTCTACGCTCCATGGCAGCGAGTTTTCTCTTAGGGATTCCGAGCGGGAGCTTTCGTCCGGGCATGTTCATGAGCATGAGGAAAATTTTCCAGAAAATATGGCGGAGTTCCGTGCTATGCTAGGGGTCAACACCCTACAAGAAGATCAAAATTCTCTCCGTGCGGCCTTCGGCCTTATGACTGAAGAATTTCGGGGAGTTAAAGAAATTCTTGGCTCCATTGCGGCTTCCGTAGGCTCAAAGAGGCCTTCGGTGCCACCCTCAGAGGCGGAGTCGGTTCGTTCGAAACGGGCTCGTACGGGCGACAGCGGCGAGGAGTCGGACTTCTCCTCGGTCAGCGTTGAGTCTTTCGTGCCGCTGCAGCGTGAGCCGCCCGACCCGGATAAAGTGTGGACGGCCCGCCCGTCGGTTGTTAGTTACACCGAGCAGTACTTCGGGTTAGAGAAGCGTGAATTTGCCGATATTAAACATTGGCAGGGTAAATTCCTTCTCCCAACAAATGCACCTAAAAATCTCACGGTGCCGAAGCTCGATAACGCTACGATGAAATTACTGCCGGCGGTTGACCCGATCAGAGGTAAGCATTGTATCAATGCGGACAAGCCGCTTTTCACTTTGCAGGAAAAGTTATTGTATGTACCAGCTCCGATTCTGAATCTATGGCAGATGCTTGGTGATTGTGATGGTAATCTTTCGTCGTCTGACTTGACTGTAATGAAAGATTGTGCAGCGACTGCTATTTGGCTGCTGGGTTCCGCTAATCGTTACCTTGCTGAAATGAGACGTCTGTCTTTAGCCGAGGTTTCTACCGTAGATACAGCCAAGGATTTGTTTGGGATGATTCCCGATGAGCCGTCACACTTGGTTCGTTCGGATTTAGCGTCCAAAGCTAAGGAGTTAGTGGCGGGCAAAAGGGCTTTAGTTGACTCTTTGAAGCCAAAATATGAGCAGAGGCCCCGATGGGGGAGGGGCCAGTCGGGCGCCTCGCGTTACGGCGGCCGGGGCCGCGGCTCCAATTCACGTAAATCCCGCCCCCCTCCCCGCCAGTCCGGCGGTAACAACAAGTTTTACTGGGGTGCGCAGTACTCCCGTTCCTCCGGTCAGGGCGGAGACGGGAGCTTCGGGAAGAAATCTAGCAAGTAGTTGTGTTTCTTTGTGTATGCAAGATTTAGGCCGGTGTCCGTCTGAATCACAACCTGTACCTCGCCCCTTAGTTCGAGCCCTTCCTCATGGGGGCCGTTTGAAGCATTTTTTGCCGGTTTGGCGTACTTTGACTAGCGATTCAGTAATTCTTGACATCATTAAGGGGTACAGGTTGCCATTTAAGCGGACGCCTCCAGTACAGACTAGTATTCCCTGGACTCGAGCTATGTCTCCAGAGGAGGATTTGGCCCTGGATTTAGAAGTTGAAACCTTGTTGCAGAAAGGTGCAGTGAAAGAGGTCCCTTTCAGTTCAGATCTTTTTATTTCTCGGTTGTTCACTGTACCCAAGAAATCAGGGGGCCTTCGGCCCGTCATCAATCTCAGACCTCTGAATAGATGTTTGTTTGTACCCAAGTTCAAGATGGAGCATTTATCCTTAGTTCAAGATTTGGTGCGTCCAGGAGATTTTTTCTGTAAGATTGATCTTACTGATGCTTATTTTTCTGTTGCGATTCATTCTACCCATCAGAGGTTCTTGTCGTTTGCGTGGAAGAATCGTTTTTATTCCTTCGTTTGTATGGCGTTTGGAATTTCCACGGCTCCGAGAATTTTCTCGAAGATTTTGAAGGTCATTACTTCGCATTTGAGACGACGAGGTATTCGGTTAATTTGTTACCTTGATGACATGCTGATTATAGCCAGTGATTATGAACGCTGTAGGCAAGACGCCAAAACAGCAACAGAATTCATTGCCCACGTGGGTTTCGTGACCAATCTGGGTAAGTCTATCTTAGAGCCAACCCAGCGTATTGTTTTCCTTGGTTCAGGTTTAGATTCTGTTACCATGTCTCTCTTTCTACCGAATGATAAGGTGATCGAGCTGAGTCGATTAGCCAATGCGGTGCTCGAGAAAGGTCGACTCACTGCGCGGGAGTTAGCTCATTTTATCGGAAAG